>NC_079517.1:1024470-1253359 GCF_000801105.2 Raphanus sativus | reverse complement strand
ATAAACACTAAACACTATACCCTAAAACCTTGGACAAAGCTTAAACCCTTGGGTAAAAATCCAAACACTAAATTCTAAATTTCTTGGATATACCCCTAAACCCTTTGATAAATCTTAAACACTTAAACTGTAAATCCTTGGGTATACTCAAAACACTAAATCTCTCTCTCTCTCTCTCTCTCTCTCTCTCTCTCCCTCATCGTAAACCTTTTTTTTGAAAAAAAAATAAAAATGTAAATATTCTTTTAATTCACCGATTATCTTTTAACTACCACAAATTTGATTTATATGGGAATGTTTCCTAGTTTAATATTTATTATGAATTTTTCTTGGGTGAATTACCAACTAATCATAGTTTGTCAATTAATGTATAGCTTTTTTTAAAGATAATAAATAAAATAATAATAATTTGTGTTAAGTTTTTAAAATAAATGAAAAATATTAGTATCTGCCTAAAGATGAATTTTTTTTTAACAATTTTAAAACCGTTACAAAAGAGTAAATCATAAAACATTAAACTATACCCTAAACCCTTGGACAAAGCTTAAACCCTTGGGTAAAAATCCAAACACTAAACCCTAAATTCTTGCATATACCCTAAACTCTTGGATAAATCCGAAACACTAAACTGTAAATCCTTGAGTATACCCAAAACACTAAATCTCTCTCTCTCTCCCCCCCTCATCGTAAACCTTTTTTTTAAAATATAAATAATAAACATTCTTTTAATTTACCGATTATCTTTTAACTACCACAATTTTGATTTATATATGAATGTTTTCTAGTTTAATATTTTATCATGAATATTTCTTGGGTGAATTACCAACTAATCATAGTTTGCCAAATAATGTACAACTTTTTTAAGATAATAAATAAAATAATAATAATTTGTGATGAGTTTTTAAATAAATGAAAAATATTAGTAGGTGCCACAAGATGATTTTTTTTAACAATTTTAAACCGTCACAAAAGAGTAAATCATAAACACTAAACACTATACCCTAACCTTGGACAAAGCTTAAACCTTGGGTAAAAATCTAACACTAAACTCTAAATTCTTGGATACCATAAACCATTGGATAAATCCTAAACACTAAACTGTAAACTTGGGTATACCCAAAATCCCCGAATCAGCTCAGACCAAGTCGATATCAGCCCATTATTAGAAGCACACTTGACCCAACTCTTTAAGTAATAAAAAATCTAATCTCTCTCTCTCTCTCTCTCTCTCTCTCTCTCTCTCTCTCAATAAAATAACACAAATCGTTAAATAATATTTTTTTATTGTGAACATATACATAAACTACATTCATTAATTTTTAAATTCACTCAAACCAAATATATAAAACCAAATTTGTTCTTCAATATCTAATTTCTCTCCCACTCTCCCTCTCCCCCTCCCCCCCCCCCCCCCCAAGTCAAAAATGTTGACATATTTTAGAAAAAAACAAATTTAGAGAAAAATTTATAAATATGATGCTTTAAAAATGCCACAAATCATCAGAGAAATATTTTTCCTTTATCATTATATACTCAAAACTATGCTCAATTAGTTTAAGAGATCTGAAAACTAATTTGTTTTTCAATGTCTCTCTCGCATGAGGATGGTTGCATCATGTTTGCAGTTTTTTTTATAAGAGTCCATTGAGCCTCGGATCATAAACATCTTTTCATAATTATATCACTATTTTCTCCTATCAAATTTTAAGCTTTCAATTTTCTTATATAAAGATCATTTTCTCCGTCACCCATATCAAAATCTGAGATCATTCAAGGAGCTGTAAAAATTAATTTTGTAAAAAAAATATGATATTAAATTAAAATTAATTTTCACACTCAGCCTCATCTATTTCTACTAAGAGTTCATCGAGTCTAGGATCATCAATGTCTCTTAACATTGATATCACTATTTTCTATGATCAAATTTAAAACTTTAAATTTTAATATATAAATATCAGTTTTCTCTGTTGATCCAGTTTAAATTCCAAAATAATTCAAAGAGCTATAAACATTTATTTTCTCTATAAAAATTGAAGTTAAATTAAAATTAATTTCCACACTCAGCCTCATCTATTTTTACTAAATGTTTGAAGGGCCATAGATACAAAGTGAATGTTATCATATTAATGACGCCAAGATAATATTCATATAATAAATATTGATATCTTTTAAGGAAAGATTTTATATTTTTTATTGTCATAAATTGATATACATATAAGATGATTTTAACTTGCGCAAGTAATTAATATTAGGAAGGTAAGTTAATAAAAACAAACTACCTAATATGTTCTCATATTAACTTGTGCAATAAGCAATATAATCTCTACCCTTATTAAGAGTGTATGATTTACCGTATTTGTAATAAGGAAACTTATCACGTTTCTTTGATTCAGGCAATAAATTAATATTCATGCGCAAGTAATACATAATAAGGTAATTATTATATTTGTATTCTCATAAAAACTTTGATACCTATTTTTATAAGGAAACTAATTAATACATTTGTTACTTTCCTTTTTATACTAAGTCGATGATTTAAAAAATCAACTAATAAGATTAAGAGAATTATGCTTAAAATATAAAATATAATAATTTCTAAAAGTAATAACACATATATGATATCACATTTTCATTGGAAAATGATTGGTATTTTTATAATTATATATTTGATTGTTTTGCCTTCATTTGACTCATTTTTATACTATATATATATATATTAGTGAATGACTGAATTTAATTAATATTATCAAGTTTTTTTAATAATATAAACATAATAAAAACGTTTTTGGGAGAAAGTTATAATATTACACGTATTATGCCATTAATACATTTAATAAATGGTCGACATTTATTAATATTTTTGCGCAAGTTATGATTAATGAGATTAGAAATTAATTTAAATGGTCGACATTTATTAAGATTCTTACGCAAGTTATGATTAATAAGATTAACACTTAATGTAACTTTCCGATTAGTAGCTTGATTAGAAAAATAAATCAAAAAAGAAATTACAAAAATAAGTCCATAGAATCGCTTGGTTGATGAGGTTATTACATTCATGAAATTGGTTGACGAGGTTATTACAAAAAATCAACCAAAAAATCAACCAATAGAACCAATAAATCAAAAAAAGAAACTACAAAAAATCAACAAAAAAGAAATTACATTGATGAGGTTCCAACAATGAATTGTGACGAAACGTCAATGATGGTGTTTATTGTAATTCTGCATATAAGAAAACAAAGAAAAAATATATTATAAAATACATATAGATTCAACCCCAAAACTTAGACTCAAATCTAAAGCTCCAGCTCTGCAAGATCAGTTTCACCAAATTTAGTGACATTGATTATAACAAAAAGATTTGAAGATGTATACAATCCCGAAACAAAAAACAAAATTGTATAGTTGATAGAACAAACTCGATGAGATGCATCATGAACGGATAGAGGAAGTTTTGTGGTCTTTTTGGTGACAAAAAAAACTTTTTCGTCTCAAAATTGAAGATAGATAGAGAGACAATGTGGAGAACAAGAGAACAAAATAATTGGAGAAGAAAAGTCTCGAATAAATTACCAGTAATGATGTTCGTCTGTGAGCTAAGTATTAATTATCATCCCTTGGATCATAATCCTGCTCAGGATCACAAAATATAATTTAAATTAGAACGATCAAAAACATAAAAAAAAGCTTAAACAATAGATGCGTGAAACTAAAGAATGGTTGTGTTGCTTGAACTCGACATTGAACTCTATATATATAAAGTGATGGTGAAAAATATTAATGACGCCAAGAATATTACTTGCTAGATTTGTGAAAGTAATTGGTTATACTAAGGTATGTAAATTAAATTATGTTTGATTAAAGGAAACATATTAAATTTGTAGTGTTAAAAACGATTATGCATGTTATATGATGCGAGACTTGCGCAAGTAATCAGTATAAATAAGGTATGTTAATAATAATAAGTTTCCTAATTATATATAAAACGTATTATGTCATTAAGACATTTAATGATTGGTCGACATTTATTAAAATTGTTCTGCAAGTTATAATTAATGGTCGATATTTATTAAGATTCTAGCGCAAGAAATAATTAGTGCGATTAACAATTAATGTGACTTTCCAATTAGTAGCTCGATTACAAAAATAAATCAAAAAGAAAAATACAAAAATTCAACCAATAGAATCGCTAGATTTTTCGTGAGAAGCTCTGTATGAGCGCCATGTGTCAAATGTACTTCTTTTTTAATATATAGGAGGATTATGTTTCATTTTTTACACATATTATGATTTCATTAGATTTCAATAACAAATTTTTTACTACAATAATTTTGATTTCGTGATCGGTAAATAATAACATATTATGGTTTCTTCTAATTTCTTTTCTCATAAATTATAGTTTCTGAGACATTTTAAATTATTTTAAATTACTAATACTCTAATATGATTTTTTTAAAATTACCATTACTCTAAACATATTATGTTTTTTTTTTAAATTACCAATACTCTAATATATTTGCATTGTCACTTTAAAAATATGTCATTATTAAGTTACCATAATAGTACCTTTGAAATATATATCGATTAGTTAAAAACGTATATATCTATATTAATTACATAGTATGTGTTTTTGGAAAGGTTTGGCCGATGGAAAAAAATAATTCAAAAAGAAATTAAAAAAAATCGACCAATAAGATTATAAGAATTAATCCGAGAGTGTCTTGTATGATCGCCACGTAAGCAGAAATCACTAAAGTGACTTCTCTTTTAATGTATAGGGAGATATGTGTATAAATTACGACAGGAGGTTTGATATGTAGGGACCCTCTTAGAAATGTGTATAAATTATATGTGCATTTTCCTAATTTTTATGCGTATTTTCTTTTGTGATAGACATGAAATTTCATGTAATTATATAAAGTTCAAATTCTAGAGTAAGTTTTGATATAAAAGTCAGTCACACTATCATAAGATTTTATGTTAAGAACCAGTGGTATTATCTCAATTGCCTTGTGTCTTAGCAAACAACAGAAAATACCTACTACAGCAGAAACAAAAATTGTTGCACAAAAAAGGAAGCACCAAACTAATATTGAAGTTACTTAAAGTTTCAAGTTAATCAATAATAGCACATGAAAATCTAACAATTTCATATTTATTTCATTTCGAAATTAAGGACCCATATAATAATGAGGTGGAATCATACATTTTTGCAGAAATTTTAGATTACAACAGCAAATATATCTTCAGGTTAAAATCATATATCTTACAACAAATTTTATAAATAGATAAAATGCCAGATTTTGACCACACGGACTTTCATCAGTGAAGAACAAAATGACAAAATAAGATTCGGTTCTTTAGGGGGAAGACCAAACTAAACCGGAGGGAATAGAAAAAAAAATCATTTCTGAACCGGTTAAAGAATCACAAATGTGAACCGGATGATGAGCCGTCATGGCTGCTCATATCCCAGTTATGTTTCTTCTTGTGCTCGAAATTCTGAAAGCAAGTCAACGGCCTCATCTGATATTAAACATGTGAAAAAAGAAACAGGTTAAGAGGTAAACATAATCTAGAAACCTAAATAACAAAAGGACAAACTCAGTAGTACCCCCCCCCCATTGTCGTTTGTGACCCATATGATGAAGAATAGACTCGAGCCGTTTAATGATCTCTCTGAAAGTAGGTCGCTTGGCTGGTTTATTTTGCCAGCTTCTTCTATCAACCTATGGGATACAAAAAAAAATTAGACCGAACCTAACCGGTTAATGACATGAACTTAAACCAATCAACGATGCAAAACTGTCCCTTCTTTTTTGTTTAATGGTGAAGAGAAAGAGTAAGACTAACGTTTTAAGTCCATGAGGGTAAAGCAATTTGATGGAGCTTTGAGCAGTGGCCGCTCTTTGCTGGCATAAGCTTCTGAAGCTTCACTGTCTTCCTTTTCAGCAAATGGCATTCGTCCTTCTATCATCTAAAAAAGTTCCAACATTCAAAAGGAATCAACAACATGAACAAAGAAACAGCAAAAACCATAAGGAAAAAAAAGGTTTTAACTTACCTCTTGAACGATCAAAGCAAAGGAGAAAACATCAGCTTTTGTGTCATATTCTTCGCTGCATCGTGGTGAAATCGTTAGAATAGGGTATCTGCATAATAAACCAAAAGAAAAGTCAGCTCCGATAAAATAATATGTATATATAAAAATAGAAGAATGGTTATGTTGCTTCATCGCCACTTTGTACTCTATATATAGTCCTTTGATGGTGAAGAGTATTAACGACGCAAATAATATTACTTGCGAGACTTACGCAAGTAATTGGTTATAATAAGGTATGTAAATTAAATGACGTTTGATAAAGGAAACATAATAAATTTGTAAAATTAAAAACGAATATGCATATTATATGATGCGAAACTTGCGCAAGTAATCAATATAAATAAGGTATGTTGATAATAATTAGTTTCCTAATTAGATATAAAACATATTTCCCATTAAGACATTTAATGATTAGTCGACATTTATTAAAATTGTTCTGCAAGCTATGATTAATGGTCGACATTTATTACGATTCTTGCGCAAGAAATGATTAGTGCGATTAACAATTAATGTGACTTTCCAAATTTAAAGCTCGAGTAGAAAAATAAATCAAAAAGAAAAAATAGAAAAATCCGACCAATAGAATCGCGAAAATTTTCGTCAGAAGAGCTGTGTGAGCACCACGTGTCCAATGTATTTCTCTTTTAATATATAGGGGGATATTAATAATTAGCATGATTTCATTTTTTAACATGATTTCATTTCATTATGACTTACAATGATTTTCATGTCCGGAATTATAATAATTATTATGTTTCATTTTTACACATATTATGATTTGATTAGATTTCAATAACAATTTTTTTACTATAATAATTATGATCTCGTGATTGGTTAATAATAACGTATTATGGTTTTTTTCTAATTTCTTTTCTCATAAATAATAGTTTCTGAGACATTTTAAATTTTTAAAAATTACCAATACTCTAAACATATTATGCTTTTTTTAAAATTACCAATACTCTAATATATTTGTCTTGTCACTTAAATATGTCATTATTAAGTTACCATAATAGTACCTTTGAAATATATATCGATTAGTTAAGAACGTATATAAATATATTAATTACATGGTATGTGTTTTTGGCAAGGTTTAGCCGATGGAAAAAAAATAATTCAAAAAGAAATTAAAAAAAATACCGACCAATAAGATTATAAGAATTAATCCGAAAGTGTTTTGTATGATCGCCACGTAAGCAGAAATCACTAAAGTGACTTCTCTTTTAATGTATAGGGAGATATTAAGAATACTAAAAATATTAATTGTACTATAATTACCCTATACAATTCATTTTAAATTGATCAGTATACTTTCATTGGTCATATTAGTTTTATTAGTACTAATAACATTAGGTAAATAAATCATAGACATATACATAAAGATATGACTATTCTTATAACTACGTTGGGCCTAATCTACTTTCTAAAACAAATAACACATAGCTTCATATATTGTATAGAAATTAGTAATATTGTATAGTATTATACTTATACAATAATACTAAAACAAACCAAACTGAAATATAATATATATCAAAAATGCTTTGAACCATTACACACAAAATATATTAGACTTTAGAGATAAAATTCACTTTGAAATTACGTAATAATTATTTTAAAAAATTAAATTTCGTAATGTACAAAAAACATAAGTTTTATATAAAATTTTGTGCTACAATAAAAAAACACAACTCGCGCTTGCAAAGTGTTATTTTTACATACGAAAGACAGTTTTGATATTGTTCTTTAAACACAAAATTGAATTATACAAACTCGATACTACATAAAACTAAACAATATATAATATATTTTAAAAATAAAACCCGTGCGGATGTGCATATGTTTATATAATATATAAATATATTATGTTACACATATTTTCATATAAATAATACCCCAATGTAAGTTTTGTATGATAAATGTTGAAAATACAAAATATATAGCACTATATATTTTAAATAATATAAAAAATCTACTTTACGTTATCATAAATTTTAAAAATCAGATTTAGTAATTAAACACATTGCTTATTTAAACACATTAGTACACATTGTTATTTATCAAAATTTTATATTAATACACATTGCGATCATATATAACATTTAGTAAAAACAAAGATAAAAAAGAAAATTGAATCCCGCTCGATCGAGCGGGTGATGATCTAGTCATAATATTATTTGTGAAGTTATTTTCCTACATGTATCTCTCAAGTTACTTCTTAAAGTGACCAGCTACAATGATATCTTTAATGAATAAACTATTTTTATCAATTTCCAATATATCTTTTTAATAACTTTATTTAAAATCATACCAGTATCAAAAAGACAATATCTTAAAAAAACATATGGTAATCTGTTATAATCTCAATTTCATAAAATCTGATTCATTCGTTTTCTTAATCATGTTATTTAGAATTAGATTAGTTTTATTAAAAGTATTAAAACATCTAATACCCTTTTTCTTAATATAGAAACATTTTAGTTACTAAACCAGTACTTCTTATTTCTTATTTTCAAATTTCCTAAATTTCTATCTACTTCTACTTTCGATAATTGTACAATCTATTATTTTTAATAATTATACAATCCATTATTTTCAGATTGAAATACTAAGCAATATTGGAGTGAATCTGAAAATGAACACTCCGCTCTAGGTACATGAACATTGAATTCATGGAGTGGCCAAGTAATTATTTCAGTAGTTAATTAATTAGCCGAAGACTGACCACTGTTTCACAATCTTTTGTCAGTGACCAATCCGTGACATATCTAATAATTATTGTAATAATGATCTTCACAATCTCATTCTTCACTAAATTGTGTGGCTTCTCGAGTTCATGTTCTTTTTGTTTTTTAGGTAAAGCACATCACTTAACGAAATGAGGTTGATCTGTAATATTCTTTGCATCAAGTTCGGTGGAGATAGGACAACAATTTGTTTTTAGAAAATCATGATTTTAATACTACCTAAAGAATATAAACTAAAAATACATTTATACACATTCGCTAAACATAGGAAAAATATGTCAGATAAAATTATAATATAAGATTGTAGATTCATCTATCTTATTAAAATATAAGTACTTTAAGCTTTTGTTTGGTAATAGGGATAAAAATCTTTAAAAAAATTAAATTTTGTTTGGTAACAAAGATAATAGAAAATTTTATCTTTTTCTTATTTAAATAATAGATTTAAGTATTTAATGTTATTTCTTAATTTAAATAATAGATTTCTTTAATAGAATGAATCTTAACCAAAAATAAATTTTCTTATAAATTTTTTTTTAACATTTAATATTTTTCAATATTTATTAATAAAAATAATAAAATAAAAATCACACATCAAAATCAATTTATATATCATATAAATAAAATATAAAATATTTTATTTATAAATTG
This sequence comes from Raphanus sativus, assembly GCF_000801105.2. NCBI lineage: Eukaryota > Viridiplantae > Streptophyta > Magnoliopsida > Brassicales > Brassicaceae > Raphanus > Raphanus sativus. The sequence continues at coordinate 1,243,855 of NC_079517.1, read as the reverse complement.
TTAGTATAACACTTTTATAATATAAGTCCAATTAGTTATAAATATTAGATTTTTATATGATATACTGTGATATAATAAACAATTAAAATCACATAATATAATTATTTAAATAAATAAAAAATTTGTTTTAAAATGTTATACAAACAATTATGTAATACATATTAATTTATACACACACACACACATATATATATATATATATAGATATTATCATTAGAACAAAGAAAAAATTGAAGTGAAAGCAAATATTTATACGGTCACGGGTCAAAGTATAGAAATAAACAACAATGGCGTAAGATTTTTCTTTTAACAAAGTTATTTTAATCTCAAATATGTTTTTATATTTTATGTATTTATAAATTATTTTATTTGTTATTAAGAATGCTAAGATTTTGGAATTGGAAAAATTATGACATATCTCTATATTATTTTAATTAGGAATTTAAAATCTATATCAATTTTTTTTAAATTTTTAATTTTTATTATAACTACAAATATTAATTTTCAATCTAAATTTATATTTAAATATTACAAATATATCATTTATAAATAAAAAAACTAAAAACATAAAATAAACCGGGCGGGTCAAGATCTAGTTGATCTTATACGTCCATATATCAACATGTCATCGGAAGTATAAACTTTTATGGGAATCGCTTCAGAAACCCACGTGATTCTCTTTGTTTTATTGCCGTCCATTTGTATCTTTATGGATGAATCTAGAACTTGGTTTGGTTTATAAAATGCACTTAAAATGGAATTCGTACTTCGTACTTTGCAAGAAGGGACTAAAGTGTCACGATCACTCCTTGCTTCGGCTCTCTGTGTCACTGTAAGATCATTTGCTCTTCTCCCTTTTTTTAGTTTCTTTAAAGTTTCAAAAACGTTTTTCCACAAAAGGGTACAGAGTTCCCTTTTTTCTTTTGATCAAAAGTTAGCTGCTCTGTTTTGACATTGTATCTATTAGACACATAGTTGTCCCACATCGGTAGTTGGAAGAGATCTTTAATAGTATATAAGGTGGATGGGCCACTCCAGTTAAAACCAATTGGTGATAAGTGGATTGACCCATCTATCTTATATACTAGTGAATATTAGTTCCAACTTCCGATGTGGGACACTTTGTGTCTAATACGCCCCCTCGAGATGATGGCTCTTTGAGCGTCAATCTCGGAATGCTCGGGCAAAGATCGATGGGCCAACTTTGGGCCAGATCGATGTGGATCGGATTGGATTGTTTGGATCGGGCTCTGATAAGAGGAGTGACCCATCTACCTTATATACTACTAAAGATCTCTTCCAACTTCCGATGTGGGACACTTTGTGTCTAATAGTATCTTCTTATTTTTGGGAATGTTTATTTGATTTTAACTGTTCTTTTTTTTTTGGTTTGTATCTGTATTATTTTGCTCTTCTGGCTCAAGAGCTGATGTTGGTAACCCTTTTTCTTTAATTGCTGGTTTTAATACATTCATATATCCAATATTCTAATTAGGCCCTGCTGATTTGCTCTACTATGCATATTTGTTTTGGAAAACTTGTGATCTTTCTTATATCTTTCTTTGGATAATTGGTGGGTTTTCTAAAAAGTTCCTAGGTGTTGTGTTTGAGTAGTTAAATATTCATTTACTAAGAAAAAACGTCTTTCTTGAAGATCTTTGTTCTAGCCTTATGGCTTGTTGCGTTAAGGTTTAGCTTTCATTATTATTCAAAAAGGTAGAAGCGCTCCTTAGTTTAGTCATTTGTCCAAAGTCAGTGTCAATGTATCTATTGGCGTAATGTTTTGATTGATCTAATCACTGGTAGACTTTTATACTATTGTGTTCTTAGGAATTGTTATAGATTTGTGGGATCTTCATTGAGCCATTGGCGTCAAATCACATCACAAGTTTATTGGTTGGTGGTGACTTTGGGATGGCAGAGAGGAAAGCCAGCAACGGAGGAGAAGTTGTTATCAATGTTTTAGATAAAGTAGCGTCAAAAGATGATCAATCATCATCATCTCCTTCTTCCAAAGTAGAGGCTCCACCAAAGTCAGATGCAAAACTAGAGCCGTTAAGCATTCCTCTTCCTGAAATCTATAAGTTTCCTGGAAGTGCTCATAAGCCGCCTAAAGTTCCAAGTCCTAGCGCTGAAGGTCTAGTTCGAAGGAGATCTCTTTCTAAGTCAGTTTACTCCAAGTCCAACTCAAGGTTTGGGCAACAACAGTCTTACCGATTCGATAAGACTATAGTAGAGGAAAACTGTGGAACCCCTAAGGAACATTATGGTTCTAGTTCATTTTCAAGGACTTCTTTTAACAAGGCTTCCCCTAGCAACAAATCAAATAGAAGCATTGGCTCGGCAGCCATGAGTAGGGTTGATGGGGAAGAAACGGATGAAAATGAAGAAATCTACAAAAAGGTTAAACTACACCAAGTGAAGCGTGGTGGGATCAGACCTCTAGCTTTTATTGAATTGCTATTGTTTGTTGCTACTCTGTGCACTCTGGTTGTGAGTTTAACCTATGATACGTTGAAGAAGCATCACATTAAGGGTTTGGAAGTTTGGAAATGGTGCGTTCTTGTGATGGTGACGCTTAGCGGCATGTTCGTGACGAATTGGTTTATGCATTTAGCGGTTTTTATCATAGAAAGGAACTATCTCCTACGTAAAAAAGTGTTGTACTTTGTCCATAGTTTGAAGAAGAACGTTCAAGTCTTCATTTGGTTCAGCTTAATTCTTGTTGCTTGGGTACTTCTCTTCGACGATGATGATAAACACTCTCGCAAGACCAAGAAGTTTCTACATTTTATAACGTGGACCATCGTCTCCCTCCTCATAGGGTCAATCCTTTTCTTGGTGAAGACATACGCCTTGAAAGTCCTTGCATCAAAGTTCAACGTCAGAAACTTCTTTGAGAGGATTCAAGAGTCCATCTTCCACCAGTATGTTCTCCAGACTCTCTCAGGACCTCCGCTTATTGAAGAGGCAGAGAGAGTTGGGCGTGAGCCAAGTACGGGCCACCTTAGCTTCACGAGCACCAGTGGAACGGTGAAAGAGAAGAAGGTGTTGGATATGGGAAAGGTTCACAAGATGAAACAAGAGAAGGTCTCAGCTTGGACAATGCGGGTTTTGATTGAAGCAGTTGGAGCTTCAGGTCTCTCAACCATATCTAATACGTTAGATGAGAGTACCAATAAAAAAAAGAGAGCTGATAAAGAAATAACTTGTGAGATGGAAGCTGTGGCTGTTGCTTATGATATCTTCAACAATGTTGCTCAACCAAATTCTAGGTAAGTCATCTCATGCACAGAATACTCTACTTTTTTGACTGTTTTTTTTTATATTTTATTTTTAATCTTAAGCATACAAACATGAATTCTTGTTTAATCTTTGATCAGTTACATAGAGGAAGATGACTTGCTAAGGTTCATGATTAAGGAAGAGGTAGACCTTGTAACTCCATTAATAGAAGGTGCGGAGACTGGAAAAATTACACGCAATGCTTTTACAGAATGGGTGGTAATATTCTTCTAACATCTTTCTAAATATAAGGCTTAATTATTTTTTTTTGTTTCTGCCCATGCTTGTTTAGAGATGTTTTGCTTAAAGTATTAAGTAGGTTTGGTTCGTAAGCAAGTGTTTACCATTTTTTTTACAGATTAAAGTTTACACAAGTCGGAAAGCATTAGGGCATTCACTGAACGACACAAAAACTGCGGTTAAGCAGGTGGAGAAACTTATAACTGGAGTCTTGTCGGTTGTCACATTCATCATTTGGTTGATACTTCTAGATGTTTTAACGACCAAGTTTTTCGTGGTGTTCTCCGCAAAATTCGTGGGTTTTGCTTTCTTGTTCGGAAGCACTTGCAAGAATATCTTCGAATCTTTTGTGTTTGTCTTCGTGATGCACCCTTACGACGTAGGTGATCGTTGTGTTATTGACGGTGTGATGGTAAGCTAAGAACTTTGAAATATGTTTGCTCAATATTACTACTCATTTAAAACATCTAATTCTCCTTTTTTTGGTGCATTGTAGTTGTTGGTTGAACAAATAGATCTTTTAACTACCGTGTTCCTCAAGATTGACAATGAGAAAGTGTTCTATCCAAATGCGACTTTGATATCAAAACCAATAAGCAACTACTATAGGAGTCCAGATATGGGAGATTCAATACTATTCTCCATCGCATTCTCAACGCCCACTGCAAAAATTGCCACCCTCAAGGACAAGATAGCAGAGTAAGTATCAAAACCAGAACCATCTTAAATCAACTCACTCACTGAGTATTGACCACAAATTATTGGTGTGTATTTGGTTAGGTACTTGGTGCAGAACCCTCAAAATTGGTATCCAGATCTCATGCTGTTAGTGAAGGAGATTGAGAATGTGAACAAGCTGAATTTGAATCTGGTCGTCACACATACCATGAACTTTCAAATTTTTGCGGAAAAAAATCTCAGGAGAACGGAGCTGGTCATCGCGCTCAAACGGATACTCGAGGACCTAGAGATTGATTACACCCTCCTTACTCAAGATGTTCGTCTCACCGGTCACAGATGATATTTTTCTTCTGTCCTTCTGCCTTTATTTTCACTAGTATAACTTGTTACTAAGATGTGTTCAGAAAAACAAAAATTGTTACTAGGATAAGACCCGTGTGGTGAGATTACGTGAACCATATATAATGGATATTGAATTGAAACACAAAATTTATATTTGATCAATCATAATATAGTCCGTCCCCTATCATTTTACCAAAAAAATATAGTCCCCTATCACATCTAGTGGGTTTTGATTTTTGGCTGATAGTATATTTTGTCTACTGATAGGCCGACTACTATTTTCATCTGGTATGAAGTTTTGGTTATGTTGACTATTATTTTCATCTTCGATATATGATTGTATCATGAGCAATTGGCAACTTAAATCCATAATAGTTTGCAATCATGAAATTTTAATGACACCATGGGGCAGTCCCCATGTAGTAATTTGTTATAAGACTTATCTTTTATTTTTAAATTTAATTTAAATCAATAAAATTAAAAGCTATTGACATATCAAATTATAACATTTTTGTAGATTTCACCACTTGATCTAATTGATTTCTCAATTAATATATAGTAGTATAAAAATTAAAAGCTATTGACCAATCAAATTATAAAAATTATTTACAATATTTTTTGTTCAAATGGATGCACAACAATCAAATATAAAATTTGAAAAGACCAAAATATATGAAAATAGATTTTTCATAATGGAATTCATATTTTATTAAAGAGGAAAAATACAAAATGATGTTTTTCTTAAAAAATATATTTTGAGATGAACTGGGGACTATTGATTTTATATTTGATGATTAGACATTTAATTTTTATGATGTGAGAGAATAATCGATCATCCAATGATAATGAAATAGAGAATCACCACAAATAGTTTTTAACAAGACCAAAATAGAAAATAATCGGGAAATAATATATTGACTGTAACATTGAAAATTTTTACAGAACAATATAAAAATTTGCAATAACTTAATGTTAACTATTTGACCAAAGTTTGTAAAAAAAACATTTTAACGATTTAAATTAATGTTATTGAACTATCAATAAAGCTCACAATGCTTCTAACAATGTAATATTGAGATTTTTGATTTTCTAATTAATTGGAGTTAAAAACTAATTCATTTAATATTTCTAATTTTTAAATATCACTGTATACATAATATATATTTTTATATATATTATATCTGCGAGATCATTGATAAAGCTTGTTTCTTTGATAGAAATGGACGGTTGCGTTTTGATATAGCCCGTCAACTACTTCAATAAGAACTTGCAACTCAACGCAACCATCATCATACACCATATAAACAATTTTGTTTTTCTTCAACTACTTAAGCAGTGATGCAACCATCATTCAGCATATCAAAGATCTCTCTTCTAACAGGAAGTTCATTCTTTTCTCCTTCCATCAGCTGCAGTGTTGGGTATTTTCTGCCAAATTGGTCAGCTAATATACCAACGGAAGCTTAGTGCCGCAGATCCACTGGTGGCGACCTACGTTAAAATGGTTTTGATATATGGCATAGCGAAGTACATTTACTTTGTATCCACAATGGGTCTGAGGTTGGTAAGGAGAACACCAAGTGGAAGGTTCCTGGAAATTCTTTATTTTGTGGACGAGTGTATCAGCCTTCCTACGGGTCTTTGGAGATTTGTCCATCATGAACAACATTTTGTCAATTCACTTTGCGATAGGAGTTGGAGTTCTTTTCATCTGTCTTCTTTTGATTTGATACATGAGATAATACATGTATTGAGTTGATGTGTATCATATGATTGTTGCAATTTAGGGTCTAACTGGTGACCAAGGAATGAAGAGGAATAATGCATTCCTTAATGTTCCTAACAAATTTTACCATTCATTAGGAATAGTCATTCCTTTTCATTCCTTCTCATTCCTTTTATTGTAGAGAATTAAAGAACAAATTTATTCCTCACTAAATTTGATATGGAATAACCGTTCCTCATCATTCCTATAATTTTATTCCCATCAATTCTTTTCCTTTTTGTTCCTACTATTCCCGAGATGGTCACCAGTTAGACCCTTAATGTTTAGTGTTTTGTACATACTTGAGAATCTTTATGTTTGGATTCTAAAGATCATTCCTTAACTGTTTTTGTTATTAAATCCACTTTTTGATTGAAGTTTTTCCCCAAAACTCATTGGCATTGGACTTCTAAACAAGTTAAGCAACTGATCCTACTGTTACAAGACTGGTTCAGCTACAGTGTATTGGATACGAGCCTCTTGCAACAGCTTCCACTGTCTTAAAACCTGGTCTTATGTTGTCTTTTAGACAGCTCTGTTCTCTGTGTTCTTCACAGACTCCATTAAAGATAAAACATGTGCAGTGTGTATGACAGAGTCTTGCTCTTGCTACTCCAAGAAGCATGTTGGCAGTAACTCTTCTATACAGCGCAAAGAACCCTGGCTGTCCTGATGTAAGCTCATTCTCCTCCTAAATGTGTCAAAAGGGTAAGCACTGACGCCTGCAGAGGTATTAATGCTCCAACCCAATAAATAGCTAGCAATGAAGTTTCTGTGTCACCAAAATCAAATAACAATTTATAAATATTGTTTGCTCTTTAGATAAATGCTAGAAAGATGATATTTACCTCTTAAGCAACCAACTAAAACAATGGGTTTGATGGTATCATACATCCCAAAATACATTCATCCGCAAAGTGTGATCTCTAGTATCGACACTCCAAACACACTGTACAGGCCTTTATTGGGTTTCTTTCTGCCCCAAAATCTGGTGTCTTTATCACATTTATGAGTGAATACGTGTGAATATCCAAGGTCTTGATTGGCAAAGCAGATGATAAAGCAGTAGCAGTATGCCACAAAAGCAGAATGCTGCAGAAATTGTATGCTTTTGCTAAACTGTTTAATAGTTTGATTGGTAGAGCAGTATGAACATGCTATTTAAAATTATTATAAAAATTACTATATAAAAAATATATTTATTTATAATGAATATATTTCTAATATATATACATATATTAATTATATCTCTTTTATTAAATAAAATAAATTAATTATATATATAATATAAAAGAGATATATTTAATTTATTTATTTACTAATTTCAAAAGTTATGTTTTTATCAAAAAAAATATTTAAAAATAAAATTTACAATTAAAATATCTATTTTAAAAATAATAGTTATATTGTAAATTTATTTTAGAAATCAAATTTTCATTCTCTGGATATAAAAATAATTTTATGATATTATTAAAAAAATAAATAAACTAATTATATATTTTAAAAAAAATTCTGAATTGTAAATGCAAATGATTTTCCAAAAACTTTATATGAGAGCATTTGTCAGATAATATTTAAAGAACATTAGCATTTAGTAAATGCTTTTCTAACAAATGTTGATTGGATAATGTAGAGAAAAATGCTAATGTTAATGCTTTAACAATGAAGACATTAAACCTTTTTGTTACTGTTAGTAAATGCTTTTCAACAACAGAGAAAGGGATAACAGTAACAATAAGACAGAACTGATCTTCCTTCTGCTAACGAACCATTTTTGAAATTTCCGCTTTCCTCTTTTTGTTAGTAATATCCCTTTCTCTGTTGTTGGTTTTTATTTCATTAATTACAAAAATGTAGGAATTTTAATTGCCCAAAAAACAAAACCTCTTTCATTTCAAACTGTTGTGAATATATTTAAAATGACATACAGTGAATCCAATAACACAGACAATATCAAATACGTACATCCACTTTAATCATTAACTTATACTACACAAACTATTGTATAATTTCCTAAAAACATTCACTTGTGGTAAGAAATTTTTTCCTATCACCAAGTCAAGGCCTGCAATATCGAACACTAGAAACAGATAGGCATTTGTTAGAGTAATCAGCAGACTGAACTCCGAGAGCGTTGTACAGGGCACAGTTCATGGCACCTGTGACAGCTTCAACACGATCAGTTACATGATATACAATAGCGTCAAAAACATGCAGAATTTAGAGACATGTCCACTTCGTGTTAACAATCTTCAATTCCATTTACAGTTAAGAGAATATCAGACTTTATACATGAGCACTAATAAGAATTTTTAAATATCTTCGCTCTTCTTCTTATACATTGCATCACTCTTCTTCAACACTCCACATCCATCTACATTTTCAACAATAAATTTCTAACATTCCCACGAGGTTCCGCCCATAGTTATAAATAGGGCTGGGCATTCGGGTACCCATTCGGGTTTCGGTTCAGTCCATTCGGGTTTCGGGTTTTCGGGGTCAAAGATTTCAGCCCCATTCGGATATTTCTAAATTTCGGTTCGGGTTCGGTTCGGATCTTTGCGGGTTCGGTTCGGGTTCGGATAACCCATTTAAAATGTTTTTAAATTCTCAAAATTCATTATATACTTTAAATTTTCAAAATCTATAAGAAAGATAATATATTACATATAAATTTTCATAATATATATGTCAAAATACCTTAATTTAACATATAAATTGGTTTTCTTTGAATATTTGGATAAAAAATCAATAGATATTTAACTATTTTGGTATTTTCAGTATACTTTACCTATTTTAAACATTTACTTTTGACTATTTTCATATATTTTCCGAGTATTTTGGAAAACTTAAAGGTATCTTATATATTTTTAATATTTTTAATATATATTATATATAAAAATAATGTATATATTTAAGTATATACATTTATTTCGGATACATTCGGGTACCCAAAATATTTCGGTTCGGATCAGGTTCGGTTTCGGTTCTTTAAATACCAAAATTTTGAACCCATTCGGATATTTAATCAATTTTGGTTCGGGTTCGGTACTACTTTTTCGGATCGGGTTCGGTTCGGTTTTTCGGGTTCGGATTTTTTGCCCAGCCCTAGTTATAAATAATGTATAACAAAACTGATCTGATACCCAAACTAACATAATAAAAAAAAAAGGAAAATCAACATACGAATATTCAGAAAATATAAAGAAGGAAAGAGAGAATAAAGGAGGAAGAAATTTAGTAAGATACTAATATTTTTTTATAGATTTGAAACCAGTTAATAAAACATTACTTAAAATATGGAAGTTAAGAATATTTAATTTAATACATGAAAAGAAAGAAATAAGAAAATTGTGGACTTGGTGAACAAGGAGTTTCTCCGGAAAAGTTAAGAATAAACTGCTGCGCTGCGCCCATAGAGAGACGGTTGCGAGAGTGTCACATTATTTATTCAGCCCACAACTAATTTTAACTTTAAACTCAACTCTCTCTCTCTATTCATCCGATCTCTCCACACTGCGATCCTTGCTCTAATGGAGTCAGTCTTCTCAAACGTCGATCGTGCTCCCGAAGATCCTATTCTCGGTGTACGTCTCTCTCTCTCTAGATCCTATCTTACTTCTTAGATTTTACTTGCGATTTATGAATCCGATCCCACAAAGTTACTTTATGGATATTTAGTTAGTCTCTCACTCTCTGTTTTGATCCGTGTTAAGCTTTTACGATAAGATCCGTATCGGTTACTGCCAAGGATATTCGAGCAACGACTTTGAGTTTATTATTGTGATCTGTGCGATTTGAGGATTAACGTTTGATTATTATTATTTTTTTTTTGGGAGAAAACAGGTAACTGTTGCTTACAATAATGATCCGAGCCCTGCTAAGCTCAATTTGGGTGTTGGTGCCTATCGAACTGAGGTTGTTTATTTATTTATTTTTTCTCTGCCTTTGACTTTCTAAGTAGCATGTTTGCTTAGGTTTTTGCTTAGTTAGTTTTTTGGATTTTTCAAAGGAAGGGAAGCCACTTGTTCTTGACGTGGTGCGTAGAGCTGAGCAACAGCTTGTCAACGATCCGTGAGTATTTGCAGCTTTGTTTTTTTTTTTTTTTGTAACTTGGGCTTTCAATATTTGCAGCTTTGTTACTAAAACTTAGTGTAATTTTATTTTTTTGCTAATGCCTAAAGATTTGTCTCTACTTCCTATTAAAGGTCCCGTGTCAAGGAATATATTCCGATTGCTGGATTTGCTGATTTCAACAAACTTAGCGCTAAGCTCATCTTAGGTGCTGATAGGTAAATAACAATATGGTCTCTCAATCTTTAATATTTTTTTTGTATGTAGCTTCTCCTTTGATTCTTATCATATGATCTTTTTGTGATGGACAGTCCTGCTATTCAAGAGAGTAGAGTTGCTACGATCCAGTGCTTGTCTGGTACTGGTTCATTGAGAGTTGGGGCTGAGTTTCTCAAGAAACACTACCACCAAGTAAAAAGTTTCTCGCTTTTTTTTTCAGTTTATTTTATGGTAATTGAGTTAAAGTAATCAAATGAACTGTTGCTAACTGTGGTTGTCGTTCTTCCAGAGTGTCATTTTCATTCCGAAACCAACTTGGGGAAACCATCCCAAAGTTTTCAACTTGGCAGGCTTGTCTGTTGAGTACTACCGTTACTATGATCCTTCAACCCGCGGGCTTGACTTCCAAGGTTGGTGTTTTTTATTGCTTGATGCCTTAGATGTTTCCATCCACGTTATTTTCGAGAAATGATAACTTCTCTAAGTGTACTGATTCACACTCTTGCAATCTTACGTTTAGAATTTGAGTAAGAAATAGATCTCAAGATTGCATTCTGTCAACATATTTCACAAAAAGACATTTGATATTAGACTTGACCTTTAATGCAAAAAAATAAATGAACAGGGTTGCTCGAGGATCTTGGCGCTGCACCATCTGGAGCTATTGTCTTACTTCATGCATGTGCACACAATCCCACTGGAGTTGACCCAACCTCCGAACAGTGGGAACAGATTCGCCAACTAATTAGATCCAAGAGCTTATTACCCTTTTTTGATAGTGCATATCAGGTAACTCACACAATAAGTCTTGCTTTGTTGGTTTATTCAATGTTTTGCTGACTTGATCTGATGTATCATGTATAAAGAGAGAAGCCTGACTCTTTTTTTCTTATCATATTTGCAGGGTTTTGCTAGTGGTAGCCTTGACACAGATGCACACTCTGTCCGTACGTTTGTTGCTGATGGCGGTGAATGCTTGATAGCTCAAAGTTATGCCAAAAACATGGGACTCTATGGGGAGCGTGTTGGTGCCCTCAGCATTGTAAGGAACCAAACTTCTCAGTTTCATCTTTGATTCTACCCTTCTGTCTGCATTATAGCTGGACATACTTTTTGATCTTCTGATTTGGAATAGTTAAATCATGCAGCTATAAGATGCTCCACAATGGCATGCCTACTAATTATTTGTACCTTTATCTAATGTTGTGAAGGTGTGCAAGTCGGCTGATGTGGCTAGTAAGGTTGAGAGCCAGGTGAAACTTGTTGTGCGTCCCATGTATTCGAGCCCACCTATTCATGGAGCATCAATTGTTGCCACCATTCTGAAAAGCAGGTATATGTTAAGCTTTTTCTGAATTTAGTGGAAACAGAGATATCTACCATACGCAGTAATTTGATAGTTTATGATTTGGTTAATATGGTTATGCCAGGTTTCATTCTCTGTGGATTCATGCATAAATCACTAACATTTCATTTTTATTATCAAAGCTTGTAATAAATCTCTGTATGGATTTTATGTTCTGCTCCATGTTTCTAAATTTTCGTTGTATACATCTTGACAGCGACATGTACAATGACTGGACCATCGAGCTGAAAGGAATGGCTGACCGCATAATTAGCATGCGCCAGCAGTTATTTGACGCTCTACAAGCGAAAGGTTAATTTTTATGATTGTTTTGAATGTTTTATCTCTTTTCCTTTTTTAAAAAAAAAATTCTTGTCCAGGTTTGCAGAATCATTAGTGATACTTATTATGTAACTTTTTGGTTCTGGTTTGCAGGAACACCTGGTGATTGGAGTCACATTATCAAACAGATTGGGATGTTTACTTTTACTGGATTGAACAAGGAGCAAGTTGCCTTCATGACCAAAGAGTATCACATTTACATGACATCTGACGGGTGAGTCCCCAACTTATGTATTATCATTATTTTCGAATTTTCTTAGAGGCATATGATAAGAGTTTCGGTTGCTGCAACACCCAGAACCATTAGTTTCCTGTTCTCTAGCTATATATTAAACAAGCTTAGTTTAAGCAGTAATAACCACATAGCTCCATCCACGCGTTTCATACTTTCATCATGTTCTTTTAGGTAATGTGTCCCAATATAGTTGCGTAGAAGTTCAGAGAAAGCAATTATTTGCTATTGAATTTACAGTTGAATGAAACAAAGGAAAATAGAAATTATCTTACATTGGTGTAACCAGAATTTGTAAGTTCATGAAGATCCTGAGCTTGAATTTGAGAAGAGTGATCATGTGTATTGCAGGAGAATAAGCATGGCAGGTCTCAGTACGAGGACAGTGCCTCACCTCGTTGATGCTATCCATGCTGCTGTTACCCGCGTCGGCTAAACTAGCGAATGTTGTTTCGTCTAATAAAATGAGAAAGAAAAAAAACAGCCTTCTTGGTTTTTACTATGTATTTTTCTGATGGTTACTCATCTGTTGTTTCCTTTTTGCTGAGGATGGTTTAACCAAACCAAACCGAGGATCCTGACATTGAAATTTGAAATCTACAATGGAAATACTGGTTATTATAATTTGCAGTTTTTTTTTCTAATGCCTGATGTACTGATTTTATTGTCGGCTTCATCACTTTTTTTTCTTTATGAAACACAAATTTCTTCATTAGAACTTAACTTGTTAGATACATTAGCAAGAGGGAATTACAACGTTTGTCAAAATTATTAAAACTTAACTTGTTAGATACATTAGCAAGAGGGAATTACAACGTTTGTCAAAATTTTAACGTTGTGAGCAACCTAAAGACCTCAGGGAATCCACCGGAAATCTTAATCAAACCTGCCACAATTATCGGCTTCATCAATTTGTTTAGTTTTATTACATCGATGGATCCCTACTCGGTGTAAATTGGTGTTACAGCCGCAATGAACAAAATAGGAGGATTGAACGACGTGAGTAAACGATTAAAAGCCATATCATTCAGATATTAAAAATCAAATCATTTTAATCAAGAGGATATACGGAGATGTTTTAGACTGGGGGAAGAGTCCGGCGTCTTACTTGCCCCCAACTAACTACGTTTATCCCTCCTCTCATATTTTATAAGAGATTGACTAAAACGTGTTGTCTAAGTCAACTGTTATTTGAAAATGAGTTTTAATGCTTCAGGTTTTTTTTACCTTTATAAAACGTTAAATATATACTGTTTAGAATACAATGTCATGTAAAGTAAAATATTATTTACTGTTTTTTAAAATTGTTATAGGTAGGTATGATGTTAATTATCAGTACCAATGGTTAATTTATAAACCAAATACAATAATACATTTGAAAAATTACTGAAACGAATTGCACTCAGTGGATCATTTCTATTGTTCTAACAGTATCATACCTTTTTATTTACTGGTAGGTTCACCGGGACCATCATCATCATCATTTCTTTCCTTTTTAAGGAGTGTTCTCCCTCTAATTCTTTGGAGGTATTTATCTATATTTATAACTGTTTTGCTATTTTGTGGAGCGGTCCATTCAGGATCTAAAGATGTAGTGGATTTCATTTCCACGAGTTTTTGAGGTGTGGATTGGTTATCAACGATATAATTTAAGGTGACTTTCTGTCCGACCATGTCGGGAAGGCTATACTGACGCATCCAAACACCATCTTGAGTTCGCTGTCATTTTCTTTTTTCGAAAACCTATCATTTTTATCTTATGTTGAAGTAGTTTATGTTTTCAATAAAGGAGGATGGACAATTCTTTTTATCATTTGTAATCAAGCGAGTTGAAGTTAATGAAAAAATTGTGTTTCAAAGAAAAATACGGTTAATGATGTGATTTGCTTGATCACTTTTTCTTAGGCCACACGGAAATTTGTGCACTTTAAACATATGAAGATATATGCCTAATCAAAAGTAGACGAGTAATTTGTCTTTGAGTGGTGAGAGTTGACGTCACAAAGGATTATTGGTATAATTAGATCTCCTTGTATTGAACCTAATACAGTACACTTTATTATCATCAAAATGAAGTAACTCTATAACGGATTTGAATTTTAATACAACCCACACTATTTTGAAATAAGAAAATTGAGTAATGAATAAAAATATACCAGTACTTTATTTTTGGAGTAATTTTATTTTTACTTGACTGTAAAATGAAAAATAATGTAAGATTAGAGGAGATTTTACTCCAGAATCTATTTTGGAGTTTGAAAAAAAAAAGATAGGAGATGTTTAGCTAATATGCTATTATAATGATTTCATATTATTTGTCTTAACTTAGCGGCTTATGCTGGTATCCTTAGTTTTATTTATGATTTTCTATGGTTGTTCCATGTGATCCGAATCTATATTATAATTGCTCAATTGTTTAGTAGTCTCGATTAGACCGCCGGCTCGTACATAAGGCATGTTAAGCAACATGCTTTAGGCCTCTTTATAAATATCTAAGCCACTAAACCTGAGCAGTGTGAGGTAAATTTTATAAGTACTTTAAGCCACTAAACGTTAAGCAAAAGAATCCTTGGGGAAAGGCCGGTAAAACCGTTAGAACAGGTCAAGTATGTGCAATGGCATCCCGTAGCGTCTGGAAGGGGTAACCGTGGCCGTGGTAACTGACAGGGTCGCCGCTAGTCTCCCTGTTTGGATAACTTTCATTTAATTCGAAGTTGAAGGTTCGGTTATATCTCTTTATGGTCTTTAAAACTTAGGTTGATGTGTTTGATGCCTCTTTCTTTGTAAAATGTATGACTGAAAATTTTCTATCATGACAACTTCCTTTTCAGTAATAGCAATATTAAAAATAATCATATGAATAGCTGAAAGATAAAATAAATATATAAAAAGTCTTGAAAAAGTATATCGCCTTCTTTTGTACAACATGCACCGCACGTCGTCTCTCCACCCCTAGAAAAAGTATACATCAACATTTATCTGTGTCATTTACTTGCACCACCTCAAAAACAAAACATCATTGGAAAAAATATACAGAACATAAAGTATTTTTTTTTTTGCTCATTGATTTTTTGGTGTGTATTTTTTTTTCACTCGGTGGTGAAAGAACAGAGACAATGGAGAGCGAAAGGAGTAGTTCTTGATATGTACGTCTCTTTTGCCTTCTTCTTTTCTCATTTGTGTATTTCATTTGCTTTTTTTATATTATTTAAGATCTGAGAAAAAAAAAGAGAAATAAAAAAGAGTGTGGGGATGGTGAGGTCATTAGGACGTAAAGTAAGCTGGCCAAGATCTTTCAGTTTTAGAAAGATGTTTGATGGTTGGAACTCTGGACATTCATCATTTTCTTCTCGCGGGGATGGCAGGCATACCCCAGAGCACGAACTTGCTGTACACGCTACAACATCGGCGCAGGGGACTCGAGGCAAACAAAACAGGACATCAGGTTCGTTTACCCCTTATTAATATGGGCTTATTTGATAGCTAGCAAAATATTTGTCCAAAATTGAGGGGGGGAGGGAGGGACAGGGGAATATGTGCTCACGTGTAATTTAAAAAATAACATGATATCATATAAATAGTAATCATATTTCTTAACAAAAATATGTGTGAAAATGTTGTTGTATGGAGAAATCACACACACGTATATATATCGTATATATTAATATGAATTGCAGTTAGATTGCAGTTCTTTATATACATGGGTTGGATGATCTGAAAAATCAATAAGTTGTAATATATATACGCATATCCTTATATTAGATTAGTTCTTACGTCATATGTGCATTTATATATGTTTCAGACATGGAAGTAATGAAGGCAAGATTCGCAAAACTGTTGCTTGGAGAGGACATGTCAGGCGGTAGCCAAGGAGTGACCTCTGCGTTAGCTTTGTCAAACGCCATCACCAACCTCGCTGGTAAATATTTGAGACTATAATGCCTAATTGACTATTTGAATTGTTAAATAATTCACAAGCTACTCGTGGCCTTGGTATTGATAGATTCGGTGTTTGGGGAGCAGATGAAATTGCAGCCTATGTATCCGGAGACTAAAAAGACTTGGAGGAAAGAAATGGATTGGTTATTATCTGTGGTTGATCACATTGTCCAGTTTGTTCCTTCTAAACAAATGGGCAAAAACGGAGCATTCACTGAGGTGAATGCATGGACTATTAGTCATTTACGTAAACACAATACTCCTCGTGACTATTTATCTTATAAACCTTTAATTTGATCTTTTGTAGATCATGGTGACCAAACAAAGAGATGATTTGCTTCTGAACATTCCAGCCTTACGCAAGCTTGACTCGGTTCTTCTAGTGAGTTTTTAACTGCATCCTCATGGAATACCACTTGATTGTTAAGTTTTGACTTTTTCTACAAGAAGAACATGTCATTTTGAATTTTTTTTTCCTATCAAACACAACACCGTTTGCATATTGTCATCCCATTAAAGTGTGCATGTATATATGTATATATGATCATGATATATGTTCACACTCTTACCTAATAAAATGCAGATAAAACATTATTTTTTGTTTACTTTAAGATCTACATAGGGTAACAAACTCAAAAATAGATTTGCATATATGTAACTGCGTCTTGTGATGCCATCCTAATAATACAAGTTATCATTTGGCAGGAGACTTTGGATAACTTCAAGGATCAAAAGGACTTTTGGTATATCCCAAGAGATGTTGAGGATACAGAGAACAATGGAGACTGGAGGAGGGATGAGAACTGGTGGTTACCAGTTGTTAAGGTTCCATCTGATGGTTTGTCTGAAGAATCACGTAAACTGCTTCAAAGTCAAAAAGATTCTGTGGCACAAGTCCTCAAAGCCGCCACAGCCATTAATGATGTAGTATTGTCTGAAATGAACATTCCTGACAATTACATTGAGTCCCTTCCAAAGGTTATTAACTTCTACATCATGAATGTTCTTAATTATTACACGTCCTCTAAGCTAAATATATAATTGTTGTTGTCTGGTAGAATGGGAAGACAAGCCTGGGAGATTTCCTTTACAAGATCATAACAGATGAAAACTTTGATCCTGACTACTTCCTTTCTTTCTTGGATTTGTCAACCGAACACAAAGTTCTTGATCTAAAGAACAGGATTGAAGCCTCCATGGTGATATGGAAGAGAAAGATGAACCAGAAAGAGAAAGATGGGAGATCACAGTGGGGATCCTCTGTTAGCTTAGAGAAGAGGGAGCTTTTCGAGGTCCGAGCTGAGACTATTTTGGTTATGCTTAAACAGCAATATCCTGGGATCCCACAATCGTCACTAGAAGTCTCCAAAATTAAGAACAACAAGGTAATAAAAAAATAGAAAAAGCATAAACATGCTAATTTGACTGAAAATTGAAAAAGAGTTTTGTTATCATGGGTCTTCACAGGACATTGGACAGGCGATTTTGGAGAGCTATTCGAGAGTTTTAGAAAGTATTGCTTCCAAGATCATGTCAAGAATAGAGGATATTCTTCAAGCTGATGCCCTAGTTCAAAGACAGCTGATGGCAGGATCAGCTGAAAGCGGGGTGGAATCTGAATATGAGGAAACCGAAAAGATGGAGTCAGCAGAAACGCCAAACTCGAGAAAACTATCTGAACTCATAGGGTGGAGATTGTCATCAGATACAAAGAAGCATTGTTCCATGAGTGATATAGAATTATTCCACAGAACTGAGCAGGAGAATAATATGCTGAAGTCTCCAAGAGCTTTGGAAAAGCCGATGAAAATGAAGTCTCCGAGAGCTCTACCAAAAAAGCTTTCATTTCTAGCAAAGTTAGAGAACATGAGAAGCCCTAATGAGAGACACTAACAGCCAAGTAGAAAGGAGCATAGAAGAGAGAAGAGAGAGAAGATTTTGTACATATACAAAGATATTACAGGCTTGGTCTAGGAATTGGACATGCATCTTAGTGTTTGACGACACTTGTGGGAGATTTTGTCTTGTGTTTATTGGCTTGGTTGATCATGTTTGCTTGTTTGACTATATATTGCTTCCTGTTCTTTTTTGAAGAGGGAAGTGTGGTTTGGGTAATACGACCGCGTTTTGATAATCTATTAAATTTTTAAAATAAACAAAAGATAAAATAAAAAAAAAAACATCCGTCATTATTCTGCTAAATAATTAATCTATACTGGATACTGAACTTTAAAATGGTATAAAATTAAACAAAAATGTTATTTCTTTCCATAAATATATAAAAAAAAAACATGATTAAAAATGTAATAAAAGTGGATTGGATTGACTTTTAAGTTAAATACTTTTATAAAAACACATATAAATTAAAATTGATTGGAGATATTTTTATAATTTGGTTTAGTTTTCCTCCGATACAAAATTTAGGACGAACCATGGAATCACTGAGAAACACACAGGGGAATTTGGATAACATTAATCATGGCATATACAAAATATAAAGAAAAATACAAAAAAAAAAACTTGACATTACGAGATTTTTCTTTTACATAATAAAGATGTTACGGCATACGGAAAAATGGGTAAAGAAAAATTTCGTCATTTTAGACGATCTGAATCCATTCACCAGTGCTGGGAACACCTTTGTAGACGGCGAAGAGAAGATAGTAACCGGGAGGTGCGACGTTTCCACTGGGAGGTGCAATCGTTTGGACTTCAAAAGAACCGGCACCAGCAGGGTTGACACCACCGATACCCAACAAAAGCATCCTCATGTTCATGGAGATACTGTGCGTTGTGAAGGATGGTGCTAACATGTGAAGCTTGAGATTCTGCTTGGTCACGTCTTTTTGGTTAAGGTTGACCTTCACGTTGAAGTTGTTTCCGTACCTGATCTGTTTTGGTGACGTGGCGATCTTTGGCCTCAAGGTGGCTAGTGCCGGGTCGAGGTAAGGCGGTGAAAATTTCTCAACGCGAAGCTCCGTAGGGAACTCGACGTTGTACTGGTAACCATCGTTGGTGTTGCTACCAGCGACGAGAACCTTACCGTCGGGGATAGCGATGGCGACTGAGTGGTACATACGTGGGATGTTGGTGGCTGCGAGCACTCTGAAACGCTTGCCACGGGCGCCACGTGGCTTGTACAAGGTGGGAGCGAAGTTAGGGTCTTTACCGTAACCCCATCCTGAACATCCACGTTTGCCTCCGTTGACTAAGAGTATGTCTCCGTTAGGGAGGAGGACGGTGTCACTCATGACTCGTGGCGTCGGCATCGTCTCTATCTTCCATCGTGGCTTAGCGCTGTTGATTCTTATCCTTGCACAGTCCTGTAGTGCTGGTTCGAATATCTACACAACCACGAAAATAAATCAACACATTTTACTCGGTCCAAAAAAACGGATCTAAGATTTTGAAGAGCATACTACAAATTATAAATTTCTTTTTTTTTAAATAATAATTTGAGAGTTTTTTTATGTATGTAACATCTAAATTTTTTTGGGACTAAGACTAATGTTTCATTAGGCCTGTATCCAGCCTAGCCAAAAGACTTATGAAGTTTGGTTTCAACGGTACCTTTTTGCTGGCACGGTAATACGCGTCGTGTTTGGTTCCACCGCAGACGAGGACCTCAGCAGGGATGACTTTAGGGTTTTTCATGTAAAGATGGATAGGGAGGAGTGCAGAGGAGCCTGATCCAGGGTAGTTACGGGAACCACCTGGGAGCTGAGGGAACTCTTTGATGACCTGGTTTGTTTTGGGGCTTAGGAGGATGGATCTGTTGTTTGCGAAGATGAAGAGGTTACCGTCGGTGTTGAGCCATACGAAAGGGTAGAGGTTGTTCTCTTCGGGGTCGTCTGTTTGCTTTAGGAGCAAAGAGTCGTAGAGCTTCTTGTTGTTTTGTCCTTCCTCTGGGATGTATTCGTAGTTCATGGCGTCACGTCCTCCAATAATGAAGAACTTTCCGTCAGGGAGAGTTGCTTGCGTTGAGTACCATCTCTTGGCAGCCAAAGCCTGGGGGTATTCATGCCATCCGCAGTCTGGACAAGCCGCTAGGTACCTCGCTGTGTTGGCTCCTCCTCCGTATCCTCCAGTGCTTACCATTGTTCCGTTTACGGTCAAACCTCCAGATGAGCACCATGTATCAGTAGCAAGCTATCATGAAAAAGAAAAAAAGTGAACAGTGATGTTTAATATAGTCCAAATTATACTATATATTATGTATGTGAATGGGGATATGATACGTACGGATAGAGGCTTAAGGGCACCAGTGTTGACATCAACGAGAACCGAATGAGCCCAACAATCGATCTTGTTTGTCTTGGCGTTAACCACGTGACATGGAACACCCGGAGGCAGCTTGATCTTTGAGATTCTCCAGATGGTTGCGTCGTAGAATTGGACCTGGTTGATGAGTGGCATCAGACCTGCATGCATAGCCGACACACCCGAGTTTTCCAAGAATAACTCCCACTTTCCAGGCCAGTTTGTCTGAGCTTCTTGAGCACCGCCTGATCTCCTTTTTCCTCCAGCGTTTCCACCGGTAGCCACTGGTTTGGAAACCTCCAAAGCATCGTTGTTGCCGTGAACGTCGTTGTGGAAGCCAGGGAGGAACGGAAGAAACGGCAGAGGGAAGATGGCTTCCGACACAGCCGCTAGCATAAGGACAGAAACTGTCCATATGACTCTTGTTGAGGCCCTCATTTTTTTGTGATTTTTTTAGATTTTTATTTTTTTTATTCTTCCCCGGTTTTAGTTGGGGAAATGAGAAATTATGATCCCAGGCTTATTTAAATTATGAATGCCTGAGTAATAAGTTTTTGTCTCGGCGTGTTTTATAGGTTCTTGTACTAGCGTTTATTTTTAGCCTTTTGCTATTTTCAAATGTGTGGTAAGAAGACGTCTTACCTAACAACTTCTAATTCTGTGGAGAGTCTTAATAAAAGAAATCATTTGGGTTTCATCATATCTGTCTCTTGTGCTCTTTTAGAATGACGTAGTCTTGCAGACAATAGGTATAGATAGATATCTCCTTAATTAGATAGAAGCCATATTGTTTGGATGAATGTGATAAAAACTCACAGGAATTTGTTTTTTTTTTGCTCAATTCCAAAAAAATATCATATTAATTAGAATTGGACGTTAGTTATTTATATATTGAATATTTTTTTCTAATTTTTTATGTGGAATTTGGAATATAATATTACAGCAGAAATTAAAAAGTCATTAACATGTGAAGATGTAAATGATGAGGTCGCGTCTACTCGTGTAGTCCTCTTTTTATATTTGGACCGTAACAAAATTGTAAATTCTTTAATCTTTATAGTGTATGAACATAAAATTTGTTCCCAAATAGTACAGTCCAAGAACAAAACAAATGAAAACTAACACCAATCTATTGATTCCAAAATATTATCGGTCATTGAAAATTAATATATGAGGGATATTCTTGCATCAGCCACGGTTGTACGTGTGCGGTTCATTCAACATGTGCCACAAAGAGCAAGAAGAAATGAGGAAGTAAAGTCACACACTGAATACAGTTGTTGTTCACGAAAAATCTACATGGAAACATCCAACTGTATTCAGTGTGAAATTACTTTATGTTTCAAGTGTGCTACTTTACCTTTAAATTAATGTGAGGTACGTGTAAGCATGATAAGCATGTGTGCAGTCTTTCCTATGGGAATGACGTAGATAAATATATGAGATATTTCCATATATTTATTATTGATTTATTAACTATTTTTGATAATTATCTTTATTGTTTTAGGGTTTTTATGGTTTTTTATATAAAGCCGTTTAGGCTTAAGTTTGTATTCAGTTGATTGATTATTAATAAAAGTTAAGAGTTTTCTCTTTTGTTCCTTGTTTTCGGTAGATCATTGGTGATCTCAACGAATTTAAGAAGACATTGATCTTAGGCATTCTTAGACTAAATAAGATCTTTGTGATTATCCTAGTTTTCCGGGTATTCTCAGAATCAACGGATCTCTAGTCTTATCCTTTAAGGCTTCCGCTACATCAGTTGGTATCAGAGCCGTGTCTCTTTGGTTTCTTAATCGAGGAACGATTCTGGATGTCATGGTGAGTATTAGCATCTATTCTATCCTGGACGAAAGTCCTTTTGTTGAGAGAGAAGAGAACCATGAGATCTATCGAGAGATTTATGGTGATCCGATCTACGATATTTATGAAGATGATGTCTGTGTTGTCCGTGCAAAATTCGGGCGAGACGAGTTCTGTGCAAAATTCGGGCGAGACGATTTCCGTGCAAAATCTGGGCGAGACGAGTTCCGTGCAAAATACGGACAAAACCATATCGACGAAGATTTTGTGAAGAATATTGATAATCTGATGCGTGCAAATTTTATGCAAAACCGGATTTGTGAAGATTCATGTTATAAACAGATCCGTGCAAAAATCGTGCAAAACATGCTATTGAAGATTCGAAGAAGAGTTTTTCTTGGAAAAAGTTTTGGATTCAAAGACTACGAACAAGATTCGAGGACGAATCTTCTCCAACCCGAAGAGAATGATGTAGATAAATATATGAGATATTTCCATATATTTATTATTGATTTATTAACTATTTTTGATAATTATCTTTATTGTTTTAGGGTTTTTATGGTTTTCTTATATAAAGCCGTTTAGGCTTAAGTTTGTATTCAGTTGATTGATTATTAATAAAAGTTAAGAGTTTTCTCTTTTGTTCCTTGTTTTCGGTAGATCATTGGTGATCTCAACGAATTTAAGAAGACATTGATCTTAGGCATTCTTAGACTAAATAAGATCTTTGTGATTATCCTAGTTTTCCGGGTATTCTCAGAATCAACGGATCTCTAATCCTATCCTTTAAAGCTTCCGATACATCAGGGAAGGAGATAAGAATCACGGTGTATTTAGTGTAAAGCTTACGAGGATAAATAGTAGATCTAAACTGTTTTGTTTTATAATGTGATGAATTGATCTTCCTTTAATGAAGGTTTGAAATTTGCTGCCCAGTTGGAAGTAAAAGAGAGACAAGAGGCCAAACCTAAACAACAAAATGGATCGTGCTTGTTTTTAAGTTCCATATCACATATTAACAAATACGTCTGGTTCACAATTTCCAAGCCTCCCTTCATGAACACCTTTAGTTTGCAGAGAGAAAACAAGAATAAAGCCGTGGCTTATATGCGGTCTTACATTACAAAGCTTTAATTAATATATTCAGATGGAGATAGATATATTACACATCAGCTTTCACTTGTTTCACCTGGCTTCACAGATCTGCATGCAATGTAGACGAGAACCACTCGTTAATAACCAAATCAAAGCATCCAAGCGCTAAAAATGTGAAGACCGGTGAAAGCAATGTACATAGACACATAGTTTCAGAAGAAGAACGTAACATCATGGTCAAAGAAAACATTTATAATAACTTAAGCAAATGAAATACAAGGCATTGGTGAATCAATCAATACACACCATGACGTTCAAATTTTCATGACCAACCAAAGATCTGCTTTACTGTAATTCTTGGCCATGAAAGGTGAAACTATCAAAAGATCAGTCCAACAGGGCAAGGAAAATGCCGAAAAAAAAAACACAACTTAAAGACTCTCTGACCCTCGAGATATAGCGTTGCGTGCAAGAGAAGGAAGAGCAGCAATAAAGGCAGACAATTTCTAATAAAACTTATTAAGAAAGAAAGACTAGAATGTTACAAAGATCCAATACTTGAATCCATTACAAAGCTAGCAACCGGATCATCATTACCTCAGAGGTCAAACCCCATGTAATAAATAGAAACGATAAAACTGACAAATAGAACAAAAACCCTAATCAAAACCATACAGATATATCTGTAAACATCTAAAAGGAAGATACTACACCTATGATATTGACATCAAACAGAGAAATGTTCTTCAGGCAACCTTTACCTCGTGAACTGATTCAAGAAGAAGCTCGTTGTCCTTCGCAATCAAGACTCTCGTCGAAATTCTTCGAAGGGTACTTGGCGGTGACAACACCGACCTCGAAAACAAGGTTATCACCGGAAGATCGAATCCCGGTGATAGACCACCACTGATAAAACGCCCTGACACGAATCCCGCGGAGCTCCGCGATCTGACCCTTGGTGATCCGACCCGTTACCTTGTCGGAATAAGTCGCGAGGTAGTTGTCTGGAGGAAGCGTGATTTTGCACGTGCCGTGGAGGAGAAGGGAGAAGTCTCCGGAGGTTTTGTTGATGTAGTAGTCCTTGACGGATAGAGGGAGCAGCCCTATCGGAAAACCATGGCTCGTGAGCTCCGCGTGGGCCCGGCTCGGTGCTTTGACTTCTGGGATTGGGTCCTGTAGGGAGAGAGGTAAGAGGACGAGGAAGGAGACAAGGAAGAGAGATGTCTTCATGTTCGGGTTCGTCCAGAAGAAAACTAAAAAGCTTCAAATCCACAGAAACTTTTTAGAAGACTTCTCTGTTTTTGGCTTCTTGGGAGACTTTTCGGTTTTGGAGACTTGGTTCTGTCGTTTTTGTTGACTTTGAATTAGTAATTTTGTATATTTGTCTATGTTACTAATTTAGCAGAATAATAAAGGGATTAACCTACATGTTATTTACAAATTTGCTACTAAAATTATTCAAAAATTTGTCAAAAAAAAATTATTCAAAAATAATTTTTCCAAACTAATTATTTTATTATAAATACATTTTCTATTTATATATTTGATATTTTTCAAATACATGAATTATTTTATTATAAATATATTATTTTTAGTGAATAATAATTCTTAATCATGTTAAATTAATAATAATATAAAACTTACTTAAAAAATTAATGTCACTAATACAAAAATTCATAAAAACATAAAAACTATCTTTGTGAAACTATTTTTTTTCTTTTAGAATATCTATATAAAAACGACGAATAATATATTTAATATTATGATATAATTATTAAATTGAATTTCATAAAAATATATTAGTTTTTTTTTGTCTACAAGTGCATGGATTAGCTAAGAAGAATATATAAAAAAAAATCTACAAATCTTCATCTGGAAATAACTCATCTTTAAGAGAAGGAGCAATCCACTGAATCTGAATATAAGTAATTTCCCAAAGATCATCATCTTCCTTCTGCACCAAAATCTCTTTCTCCTTCATCGTCCCAATCATTGTAGTCAAAAGCTCAGGCACCACCTCTTGAAGCATGTTATCACCATACTCTCCCAAATCCGCCTTCATACACGTATCCATCCTCCTCAACACTCCTAACCAAAACGTCCTGAACTCAGCGCTCCCCACAATCTGCTCCAAGTAATGCAAGAACACGTTCTTGAGCATCTTCATCGCTGTCTTCAACGTCCCTTCCATGCTCCTCATCTCTCTCTCCGCGTTCTCGCGCCTCGAATAGTCCAATAGCTTCTCGTGCAAGTCATCTATCGTCGGGAAGATAACGTGGTCGATGCAGTAGATGCAACCCGAAGGCGTGAACCCGAGATCCTCGTGCGCCATGATGAAGCTTCTCTCAAGCGACGTCACCGCTCTGTTCCTTATCTCTTCGCGGCGCGCTAGGGTTGTTTTCCTGAAGGCTTCAGAGAGTTTGAGGAAGAGGTGGTGAACGAAGTTGACTCCTCTCAGACTGTTCTCTTCCACCGACGACGAGCTGCTCGTGTTGCTCGCTACGCTGTAGTTGTTTCCCGTCGTCTCCGTAGAAGCTGTCTTGTACCATTGTACCAGCATCGTGACCGACTCTGTCATGAGGTCTAGTATCGTCAAGTTCTTCTCCACAGCGCTGTTTCTCAACGCCACGAAGCTGAAGGAGCAGTCGATGCAATAAGCGTAGCTAGACTGCGAAAGATGCGAGGCGTTGGTGGACATTAAACCGATGAGAGCATCGACCGCTTGCTCTTTGGTCTCGGGATGTCTTCCGCACAAAGAAAGCAACTGCAAAACGCTTTTCCAACCAATCTGAGTCTGGAGACTAGCGGAGTGTTCTGTAATAATCTTGCTGACAAACTCTGTTATCGTGTCGTAACATGTGTCTATAATCTCTTTATCTATCTTCCACATTATCGTTATAGACCTGAAGATCAGCTCCTCTGGTAGCTGGTCTTGGAGGTTAGAGGCAAGGATCTTGATGCAGACCTTGAACAAGCCCGGGATGCCTTTTTCGACGAACGGAATCGGTGAGAAGAGAGGGAAGTTCGCTACGTTGAGTAGATACTCATGGTAGCTTGGCCAGAACATGCTGAACCGGTGGATGTTGGATAACGCCACGGCTATGATCAAGTCCCAGCAGAACTTGACCGTCTCTTCTTCCTCTATCGCCGTGCTGAACTTTTGCCCTTTCCCCGCAGCTGCGTAGATCAGAGAACGGCCTAGGTTTAATACCGCCACGTCAGGTAACACCGAGCTTTTGCTGAATATTTGACCTATTCTGCACTGTTTAATGACTTTGAGGTTCTGCTCAAACTCGCTCATCCCGAGAGCTACAGATTCTTCCACGCTGTCCAAGGCCAAGAAATGTGAGAATCTTCCCATTAGGCTAGACCCTTGTCTTCTGTTATATTTATTTTCTTGGCCCGCAAGCATGTTTAAGTCATTTTCTGATGACGCTTCTTCATCTGCTGTCTCGAACTCGATGGCTGACTGCGGAAGAAGCTGGAGCTTTCTGAGTTTCAGGAGACAGTCCACAATGTTCCTCCACCCTCCTCTGATGGAATCTCCAAAGCTGTTAGCGAGCGTGAAAACCGCAAGAGTGGCCATCCTAGGTTTCATGTCGTGGCTAAACGCAAAGAGTGTCTCTTCAGGCGTGGTGTAAGGGTTCAGCAGCGTTGTGAACTTGCAAAACGAAGCGATCAGCTCGTCGAGAATGTCTTCTAGGCCGTACTGTGCAACTCTGGCTATAGAGATCAGTGCGTCAACGCACTCGTGAAGCACTTCGTCGTCATCTGAATGCTCGAAGAAGGCGGAAACAGCTGCTATAGATGGACCTGCGATGGTTGCGAACATATCTCTTCCTATTCGACGATCAAACTGGCACATACTCAAAGGCTGTGTGGTCTTTGTTCTGTTCATCAGCTCAATCCATTTGTTTGGATTCATCTCCACCGGACCAGAATGCGTAGATAAGGCAAATGCGGTTGTTGAAATGGATTGGAATAGCTCTGAGAGGTACTCTCTCGGAAGATCTTTCCCTGCGTTGATGGCTCTGTTGTTGCGGATGAACTCATCTTCAGTCATTTTTTTCTTAACCTGAGGGTTATGCTGATCCGTGTTGAGCATGATAAGTGAGTAGCAGAGGATATGAACAGTATCTTTGCTTGCAAAGATATCAGATGACTGTTGGTCATAGAACCTCTCGGAGAAAGCTTCAATCATACGTTCAATCTTTTGAGACTCTCCTGGTAACCGAAACGACTCCAAGAATGTCCTCAAGGCAGTGTCAAGATTCATTCCTGTGAACTCAAATGTATGTGTAAAGCTTTTGAGAACACTGAGGTGTAGCTCATCAGGGTCTCCAAGGTAATCTCCTATCATTGTCTTGTCTAAACCTGGCGTGAATCTGAAGAAAGAAGCTAATGCCATTGGATCAGGAGGATCTGAGACTAAGTGGTTATACTTCAAATACTCCAAACCTTTTTTCTCATCTCTGTTGAAATGGTTAGCAGCTATAGCTAGCTTCCTCTTCTGTGCTTTCCTCACTCTTATATGCTCCACCCATGTCTCAAAATCCTCTTTTGGCTTCTCTATCCAAAAGGGTATGTACTCGTTAATCTCAACAGGGCTTGGCTTAATGGTATTGGCGTCTTCTTCATCACCACCTTCATCTTCCTCTCTATCCATATTGTCAGCAATGTTGTGAATCAAGATCACAAGACCTTCAAAAGCTTGGATTTGCATAGAGGTTAAAGGACCGGATGTAGGGAAGGTGTGTCTGCATAGAACTTTACCGGTCTCTTCAAAAACATTCCTGCATATGGGATCACAATCATAGTTCACATATGCTTCAACTATGAACTCAGGTTGTCGACAAAAATTGATTAGCCCTTCGAGTGCAACTTCTTGTAACTGAAGGAACCCTGTGAAAGCTGTAACTTTGAGCAGCACAAAGGAGAAGAAAGCTTCAAGTTGTAGCCTCACAAACCTAATAAAAAGAAATATTTTGTTAATTTACTTTTAGCATTTTAGGTTTACTTGTGAGACAAGAAACAGATGACTTACTTGCGGAGGAAGTGATATATGTTAAGGATACAACTAGAGATCATAGAGAGCACAAGAGGGCTTGAAGAAGCTCCATAATGGATCAGATGATGAAACAGATCATCTTGAACCATTCTTAGAAGTTTTGGATGTTGTCCAATAGCATCACCACTTAACTCAATAGCGCTGTTGATCAAAACCAAAGCGAAAATCTGCACATCCTCGTCCGCGGTGTGGACGCTTGTCCCTTCCGAGTTCTCGACCACCTCGACAACGTTGAGCAAAGAACATAAGAAGTGAAAAATGTCGATGCAACAACGTATTCCATATCCGCTGTTCATGTCGATTTCGTCGGTGTCAGACTCTGAATCCTCACCACCTTCTTCTCCTCTGACTTCAAAGTCAGGTAGCCTAGAGAAGATGATCTGAATCAGTTCGTGCATTGTGTATCTTCCGTTACGTTGGAGGAGATCTCCTCTACCAGCAGATTGTTGCACCACTTGGAAACATGTGTTGACAATTGTGCAAACAGCTTGGTCTTCTAGTAACTCCTGTGTTAATTCACATCTTTATTAGAAAATTTTTGATCTAAAAGAAAGAGAGAAAAAAACATTTTAAAAGTTCAAAATGTTAATTCTTCGAACTTAAAATTAATTTATAATAAATGTATTAATCTAATCGTTTATAATTATTTCATTAATTCTTCAAGTACAATTGTCATGAGATATTATTCATTCACTAAGAAAAGACAAACGAACCGAGGCTGGATGTTTCATGACTCCAGTTAGAACTTGAAGGATCCTCATCATCACTGCATCTTCGGATATCGAATCTGTCTTCTCAAGACGACAGCTAGTGATCCCAGAGACAATAGAGTTCATAGCATCTCTAGCACCGGGACTTTTCTCATCAAAGATCTCAATCTTAAGGATCTTCAAGATTGAGGACAGAGCCACCGCTGTGGCGCTTGCAGGGATCTCATCACTTTGAATGACTTCGAGGAAAGGAGAGAGGTAAACCAAAGGATCGATGGTGCGCCATTCTTGCTGAGGGTTGAAGATAAGAGCTCTCAAAGATTTGAGAGATTGTTGGACTGATGAATCACAATGGTCTGTTTCTTGGGGAGAAAGGTAACTCTCTGAGATGGGTCTACGTATGACAGCAAGGACTGCACCAACCTCTGTGTTAAGCATGCATGATATCCCTAGCTCTTTCCGCTTTGCTTTCACCAGGGTTCTCTCCATGGTCTCTCACCTTACCACACTCTTTTTGCCGACAAGGAAGAAAACATTTAGAAACTATTTCCTTATTTATCTTGTCTCTGTACGGTCTTGCCTTGGTTAGTGCAAACACATAAACTATATTTGGAATGTGTGTTTTAGTGGCTGAGACTTAGTAATTAGTGATTTAATTCAAACCACTTGTCTTCACATATCAAGGAAAACTCCATCATCCACCTTCTAATTCTCTATGGCTAAAGATAGCGCTGATGGAAGCTAAGGTAAGACGTAATATTTGGATTAAATGTAGGGAAAATATGTTTATTTGAATAAAACTCGTTGTTAGAAAAATATCGATGAATGAGAGGAAATTCATAACATTGTAGTGTATTTTGATCACAAAATAATCTCTTCCACCTTTATCATTTAGAAGTAAATATACAGATGTATAATGTATTCCTACATTACTTTTAAAATTTTCAAATATCTATTTTTCAGAAATATATCATCTAATAAACATGTTAATTTGGAGTATTGGAATGAGAAATCACCAAAAGAAACATCAAAAAATTATTTGGATAAACACTAACCACATTTTTGGATAACAAAATAAAATACGAATGATAAAACATTAAAAACAGTTTTGCATTTTTAGCTGATATTTTTATATCTTACGTTTTTACTATTTTAATATTATTTTATCTTAAATTATGATTATAATCTATACTATTATTTGTGAAGTGATTTTTCGCAATGGAACTCTCACGTTAAAAGTTAGAGTGGTTAATATCTATTATACCCTTAATGAATAAAATCTATAAATTATTTACAAAACAAAAACGAATTTAAATTATTTTGATTAGATAAGTGATTAAATTAATACTTATAAGAATTATCCAAGATATAAAAAATATATTTCAAATAAAGATAATTCATATATATATCGTGTAGTTATCTGAAAATATCATTTAATAAAAAATATATAAGTTATCCATAAAATAAAACGAATTTTATTGTTTAATTAGATAAGTGACTAAATATATTTTAATAAATAGTTACATGTTTGTTAGATAATTGTTTATAAATTTAATATATATAAAGTAGCCAAAATATATTTTAAAATGAAAAGATAATTTCTATATATTATGTTGTTATCCCAAAATAATAAAAATTAAATTAAAAAAACAATTTTAAAAATGAAAATATATTCAGTATATTATGTTTTTGATGAAAATAATATTTTTGATGAAAACTGAAAATTAAAAATAAAGATGCAAAAACACTAATTAAATAAAAATCAAATTCTGTAATAAATATTTGTAAGGTGATTAGCCCGCATATGCGGGCAAAACTCCTAGTTACGGAAAAAAAGTAAAACAATTTCTCTACAATATTTATGAAACTATACAAATTGTACAATAAACCCTTATATTTGCATTATGTTAAAAATTTGTATAAAATAAATGATATTTTCCAAGAAACAAAACATCAAATTTCTTAACATAGATATTAATTAACCTTTCTATTTTCATATTTTACATTACTATATCCATTTTGTTGTTTAATTATATAAAATAAAACAGTTGTAAACAAATGTAATTATTTGACCAGAATCCGAAATCAAACGGGGAATATAGTACGGATCCGGGTCGGGTCAACCTCGAAATGGGCACAGTCTACTACTAACTGAATATCCGAATCATCTTCTTCTACCCTCGAATCGAAAAACCCTAACTCTTCTCTTCTTCCTTCTTTCTAACATCTCCTCAATTCAATTTCGCGCCGAGTGCGTGCGATTACAATGCATGGCCACAACGAAGATGTTCACTTCTCCTCATCTTCCACCAGAATCAATCCCGAATCTTCTCTCCTCGCCAATCTCCAATCCTGCTCCAAAACCTTATCCTCTCACCTCTCCAACACTCGTCTCTCACTCACTCGAATGCTCGACTCGCTCAAGACTCGCCACGCCTCTCCGCGTGTCAAAAATACTCGTCGCCACGATTCACCGACTCAGATGCTCGGTTCAGTCACCCAGCTCATGATCGGCAGCAAGTCTCCGCTGCTCTCGCTCTCGCTTATCCAATCGATTAGTTCCGATTTCGGAGCCGAGAGCGATGCGGCGACCACGGGAATAAGCTCATCGCCGCTGCTCTGCTGCGCTTCTCTGTCTCTGAACAGACCTAGCGAGTCGTCGACTCAGTCCGTGGTGGAGGGGAAGGAAGCGATACAGCAGCAGCAGCAGCAGGTTCAGAAGGGTCACTCATCGGCGACGACGAGTCGGAACGCGGAGGAGCGGGTTCTGATAAGCGAGGTGTTGGTGAGAACCAAGGACGGAGAGGAGCTGGAGAGGAAAGACTTGGAAGTGGAGGCGTTGGCTGCTTTGAAGGCTTGCAGAGCCAATTCAGCGCTGACTGTTAGAGAGGTGCAGGAGGATGTGCATAGGATTATTGAAAGTGGCTACTTTTGCTCTTGTACTCCTGTTGCTGTTGATACTCGCGATGGCATACGTTTGATGTTTCAGGTTTGATTGATTACTCTTTTCAAACCAAAAGAGTCTCTTTTTTTTTATGTTTTGGGATGTAAATAATTCTTGTTTTTTTTGGCACAAGGTAGAACCAAACCAAGAGTTTCGTGGGTTAGTCTGTGAAAACGCAAATGTTCTTCCTTCAAAGTTCATACAGGAAGCTTTCCAAGATGGATTTGGTACGCCTTTGGCTTGTTTTTTTTTTATACTTATGCTTAAATTCAACTATCTCTTTGAGAGTAAAATGGATTCATGACACCAAAACGTAGAGTGGTGATAAAGCTAAAATTTTGGTATAACAAATGTGTGAGTGTTAGCCTTGAGTTGAGAAGATAGAATATGTGTAGGTAGGTAGTGTAACCAAAATGTTTTCATGCTTCGTATGATCTGTTATCAGAATTATTAATTTTTTCATTTGAAGTTGCACTCAGTTTACATGTAAGTGCATTAAGACTAATTTGTTGGGATCTTGGCTTAGGTAAATTGTTAGTAAATTGTGGTGTGAAGTTTTGTAGGGAAAGTGATTAATATCAAGAGACTGGAGGAAGCTATCACATCCATCAATAGCTGGTACATGGAGCGTGGTCTTTTCGGAATTGTAAGAGTTCTTTGTACACCATTACTACTTTACATCCTGGAGTCAGTCAATCGCTTCCTTTGTGGTTTTTTAATAATTGTCATTCTGTTGTCTACCGTTGCAGGTTTCTGATGTTGATACGCTTTCTGGTGGTATAGTAAGGCTTCAAGTTGCTGAAGCAGAGGTTAACAACATATCTATCCGATTCCTTGATCGTAAGACGTAAGTTGGGGATTCTGGGTGGCTCAGCCAGGCTCCTTTTAATTCAACAGTTACAGCAGGATTTTCATTTGATATTGGTGGTGTCTTCTGTGTTTAGTGGCGAACCAACTAAAGGGAAGACAAGGGTGGAGACAATATTACGACAGCTTACAACAAAGAAGGGACAGGTATTTTTGGACTCTCTCAACTTAGATATAAAGATAAGCCGGTAACTAGAACGTCATATTTTACCTGGGTTGTTAGAAGCCACTTCTGATGGGATCATCTATTGATCTAGTCCTTTGAAAAAATTATTTTGTCTTAAATTGATCACTCTCTATGGTGTTATATTGTAGTTATTCTTCAGTTGACAAACTGAAAGCTTCTTCGAAAATTTTGGCATAAATACTTTTATGCGTTACCCTCCAAGATGCTGTGGACCTCTACATATAGATTTTACCTAATCTGGATATTAATCGCTGTAGGTCTACAGCATGCTTCAAGGGAAGAGGGATGTAGACACTGTGCTAGCCATGGGAATCATGGAAGATGTTAGTATTATTCCTCAACCTGCAGGTGGTGAGTGAATGTATTCCCCGATTCTGATCTAGTTTCACTCTGTGCTTAAGGTGCAGTAGCATGATTGGAGAAAGTAAATGCCTTACTTATCCATCAGGCACAATAACGACAGTTTTTTAAAGTGTATTATGGCTGAAACTTTTTACTCTTTCCTTGTTGTTTTCCTGGAAATGTTAGATAGTGGGAAGGTTGATTTGATCATGAATTGTGTCGAGCGTCCCAGTGGAGGCTTCTCTGCTGGTGGTGGGATATCTAGTGGGTACGTTTAGTTGTTGAGTACATACAGCGTTTAACTTTATTTTCTTTGGTAGCTTGACGACAAAGTTTGTTTATTTCTTATTTGTAGAATCACGAGTGGCCCCCTATCAGGACTAATTGGAAGGTAAAATCATGCGACATTACTGTCTTCTGTATAAAATCTGTATATAATATTTGTGACGATTCATTTTGAGCTGTAGCCCAAGCTGTGGTTTATTTAGTAAAGACATCACTGGTGTAATTGACGTTATTATTTCATGCAGCTTCGCTTATTCCCACCGTAATATTTTTGGAAGAAACCAGAAGTTCAACGTTTCCCTAGAAAGGGGTCAAATTGACTCTATATTTCGTATAAACTACACTGATCCATGGATTGAAGGAGACGACAAGAGGACATCAAGATCTATTATGGTTCAGGTAAAAACCTTTACTGGTTCCGCCTC
This sequence comes from Raphanus sativus, assembly GCF_000801105.2. Classification (NCBI taxonomy): domain Eukaryota; kingdom Viridiplantae; phylum Streptophyta; class Magnoliopsida; order Brassicales; family Brassicaceae; genus Raphanus; species Raphanus sativus. The sequence goes on along the minus strand of NC_079517.1, from coordinate 1,209,405 downwards.
TTGTCTATCTCAGTGAGAATGTTAAGTTGACTAATAGACTAACTAGCTTCATATTGTGTTAGAATTCAAGAACACCAGGGAATCTTGTTCACGGCAATCAGCCAGACAATGGTAGTCTGACAATTGGTCGGGTTACAGCAGGTATTGAGTACAGTCGGCCATTCAGGCCAAAGTGGAGTGGAACTGCTGGACTTATATTTCAGGTAGCTACTGTCCTCGATATTTTTCAGTTTATGTGGGAACACAATCAACAAGCACCACGATAAGTTCTTTCTGCACTGGATCTTGCACACTATCTATGTTTACCTTATTCCCATTTTTGTGTTAATGTTCCAGCATGCTGGTGCTCGTGATGAACAAGGGAACCCTATCATTAAGGACTTCTACAGTAGCCCTCTAACCGCAAGGTATATATGTTCCAAAGAGTTTTTTGCTCACTGTCTCCACCAAATGCTGTATTTTGGCCCTTTGAATTTGATGCATTCTACTTTTACGTTTGCTCGTGTAGTGGTAAGACCCACGATGATACGTTGCTAGCTAAATTCGAAAGTATTTATACTGGCTCAGGTGACCATGGATCAACAATGGTCAGTCTCAATCCTTTGTTAGAAATTACATTGTCCTCTTTTCTTTTTTTTCTATGCTTAGTTAACTCTATCTGTGTTTCCATACCAGTTTGCGTTTAACATGGAACAAGGGCTTCCTGTTTTGCCCGAATGGTTATTTTTCACTCGAGTGAATGCTCGTACCAGGAAAGGCATACACATTGGACCAGCTAGTTTTCTATTTAGGTATGCTATCCTCCTTGCAGCATAACATTTCTTGTGAGCTCCATTTCCCGAGTTGTAGATAGCGTACCTTACCTTGTCATATTTTACAGTCTTTCAGGCGGACGTGTGGTGGGAAACTTTTCACCTCATGAAGCATTCGCCATCGGTGGAACAAACAGCGTGAGAGGTTACGAAGAGGGCGCTGTAGGATCTGGTCGATCATATATAGTTGGTTCAGGGGAGGTCTCTTTCCCAATGGTGAGAATGTTTCTCTGACAGTCCCTAAGATCTTTGTTCGTAAACAAAGATGAATGTTACGACTCTCATTCTTGCCCCTTTTCTTTTTTGCAGAGAGGACCGGTAGAGGGTGTCCTTTTTACAGATTATGGTACTGATTTGGGATCAGGACACACTGTCCCAGGTACAGTACTACAGACTATGCTTTACCTTTTGCATCTTATGATATGCTTGTAAAAGTTTTGGAATCTCTCACAAGTGACCATCATCTTTGTTTATTTATGTCCTTTTAGGTGATCCTGCGGGGGCTAGGCTGAAGCCTGGAAGTGGTTACGGGTATGGTTTTGGGGTGCGTGTTGATTCTCCGTTGGGGCCTCTACGCCTTGAATATGCCTTCAACGATAAGCACACCGGAAGGTTTCACTTTGGTGTTGGCCAACGGACCTAAACTTACCAGTCTCATCTGCTTTTGTTCTTTTTTTTTCAGTTATGTTTTCTTGCTCTTTGTCGTACATTCATTTGTATGACTTATGTTCATTAATCTCATCGCCTTTAACTCACAACTAGATTTTGACCCGCGCTTCATATTTTACGATAAATTTTTTTACTAATAATTTAACAAATATTTTGGTAATTTTTAAAAAGTGTGTATTTAAAATATTTTTGTATTTAAATCAGTATTTTTAAATTCAACCCGATTGTGATTATACCAGTTAATCCGGAGATCTGATAATTCAATTTATGTTTTTAAAATATTCATATTAAAAAATCACTAAAACCCGAGACTAACCGATTGAACTGATGGATGACCGATATGTAATCTAATTGGATTTAAATTGTAATAGTTTCATAATTTATAATCTTATAATCGAAATTTTAAAGTTCACTATTTTGCAATTTATGAAATTACGATGTTTCTACAAAATTTTAAAGAGAAAATGATAGATATAAAATAACTAAGATTAATTATTGTATTATTTGGAAATAGTATAAAAATATATTGTTTGAAAACATTGATAATAGTATAAAGAAATAAATATATTGTTTGGAAGCATTGATAATAGTATAAAGAAATAAGTATATTGTTTGGAAACATGGATAATAGTATAAAGAAAGAAACATAAATGATTTAATGTATGTTTAACTATATAATATAAATGTGTATTTAATTTAAAAACTTACAAAATAAATGTTAGGTCCTACAGAATGTTTCTGTTTTAATAAAATAGATGAATAATACAAATATATTATCTAATTCTACATTAATCAAACATAACTTATGAACGTAAACGGGTCTCAGGATGGCAAAAACAAAAACAAAACGGGCCTCGCGATTGTAATCAGTGAATATAACCTAACAAGTCGACATTTTTGATAAAACGAAAAATGATAGCAACCGCCTTTCGGTTGTATAATTTATTGAAATAAAGCAAAACTCTTATTTATATTTTGATTTGGATTTTCAGTTACTTTCTGAACTTATCTTTACAATTACTTACCTTTTTCACTATAGTAATTTATTGTGATCATATATTATATTATACTGATGATGTATTTTTGACATTTTAGAATAGTGTCAAATTCATGGCAAGTCACCTTATTGACTTCCTAGAAAATGTTTTGTTTGTTCGTGAACTGGACCTTGACTCAATCAATTCCTAATTTTTTCTGCCAAAAACTTGGGTCAATTTGCGTAAAGCTAGTAACAAAACTCCAGTCATTTAGGAGTAAACATGGTTAAAAAAATTTCCTAAAAACATGAAAATAATCGTTTATTTAATTTGTTAAAAACGTAACAAACTCCATGTGTTTACTCCCCAATTTTCTGAGAGAGAAATGCTATTGTACGTTAATTTTCCTTAAGAAAAATCAAATGATATGTCTAAAGTCACTTGTAGCCAACGCTAACAACCTTTATTAAAGGAGAGTTGTTGTCATCTTTAAGGCATTTAATTTGTTTTTTTCTCATTAGTCATTATCATGAAAGCCCAATTAAACCTAATTCCATCTCTATATATAAGAAAGAAACAAAGAAATGCTTCTTCACTTAAAGTTTGCCATTATTGTTAAAATTTAATCACCTAGCTCTCGGTGTTGTGCGAGTTAAAGACGTACTTCCTTTCAGGTTTGATCAAAAGAGAGAAAGTACAAAACACTAATCCTTCAAACATAAATGACAAAAGGTGTTTCTAGATTTCCTTCATCGAAAGTGTTTCTTCCGCTTGTTCTCGTTCTCGTCATAACTTCTTCTCCTTCACCGGAGATTGATCTGCGAAAAAGGTTATATTTTCATTCGTTAGTAATTTGTAGAGGTCGACGCTTTTAACACACAGATCTCGCCATGTTATAAGTTTTTTTTACCTTAGGCTTATTTAATCATACATAGTTTTTAGGGTATTGATACACTCATTTGTGGTGAATTCCATATCAAAAATATATCAAGTTTGTGGTGTTAGTAGTTCTATATATCATGGTGTTCTTGTTTGTTATTGTTTTAATAATCACATATCAACTTCGTACAGATACCTTAAATGGCCGCTATGGATCCGAGAAACAATGGCTACGTTGCACCGCTAAATGTACGTAAATAAAAATACTCATTCCTTCTCAGAATATGTATCTATTTCAGACCTTTTCCATTTTTTCAGTTTTAGGAATTCAATCTAATGTTTCATATAAAAAACATCTGATTTTTCCCTAAGGTATAAAAAGAACCAACTTCGAGAATTATACTGCTTTTGTAGGGAGTGAAATAATGATTATCTATTAGCTAGTTTTTTTGGGATACATACATAAATGTTTAACTTGAATGCGACATTATTTGAAGGAGCAAGAGAGAGATCAAGATTTTGAAGCTGTGGAGGTGGTAGAGGTTCAAGATAACCAAAGTGTGGTATCTCTCAAGTCCAACGACTCTGACCTTATGAAGAATACTAATGATGACGATACAAAGGAGAAAGGTGGCTGGACTAACGCACTCATTTTACTAGGTACACTTTCTGTGACATACTTTTTCAACATTCATAAATATATATGTCTAATAATAACTAACAAATTGTACCCACTGTCTTCGTTGTGTTTCTATCCTTGTACAGGAAACCAAGGACTAGCGACATTAGCTTTCTTTGGTGTGGGAGTGAACCTTGTACTCTTCCTAACGCGTGTTATGGGACAAGGCAATGCAGAGGCTGCAAACAACGTAAGCAAGTGGACAGGAACAGTTTACATGTTTTCACTTGTGGGTGCGTTTCTCAGCGACTCATATTGGGGTCGTTACTTGACATGCACTATCTTCCAAGTCATCTTCGTCCTCGGTGTGAGCCTCCTCTCCTTCACTTCTTGGTTCTTCTTGATCAAACCTAAAGGCTGTGGCGATGGAAACTATACATGCGACCCGCCGTCTTCCCTCGGCGTTGGTATCTTTTATTTATCCGTTTATCTCGTAGCGTTTGGATACGGAGGTCACCAGCCAACGTTGGCTACTTTCGGTGCTGACCAGTTTGGTGATAATGATAAAACCTCCAAAGCTGCGTTTTTCAGCTACTTCTACTTTGCACTCAACGTTGGGTCTCTCTTTTCAAACACAATCCTTGTTTACTTTGAGGACAGAGGGCTGTGGACGCTAGGGTTCTTGGTTTCACTAGGCTCTGCGATCATCGCATTGGCGGCCTTTCTAGGCCCAACAAAACGTTATCGTTATGTCAAGCCTTGTGGGAACCCTCTGCCACGCGTGGCGCAGGTGTTCGTTGCTACTGCTAGGAAGTGGAGTGTCGCTCGACCAGAAAACCACCGAGAGTTGTATGAGACTGAAGGCCCTGAATCTGCCATTAAAGGAAGTAGAAAGATATTTCACAGTAGCAAGTTTCTTTTCTTGGATAGAGCAGCAGTTATAACAGACGACGACAGGTAATAAATCAAACCTCATATATCAATGTTCTAATAATCGGTCTAGTCTTATAGCATTATCCCTTATAAAACTGTAATTACTACCTAACGATTTTTTGAACAATGTTTTATATATAGTCGTCATTTTTTTAACTCATGAATATTTTTGATCCATATAATATAGGAATGGGACAAGAAACAACGCATGGAGGTTATGCAGTGTAACACAAGTAGAAGAAGCAAAATGTGTGATGAAGATGCTACCAATATGGCTATGCACTATAATCTACTCAGTGATCTTCACACAGATGGCTTCATTATTCGTGGAGCAAGGTGACGTGATGAACGCATACATCGGTAAATTCCACATCCCTGCGGCGAGCATGTCAGTCTTCGACATTTGCAGCGTCCTGATATCAACAGGAATCTACCGCCACGTCATATTTCCATACGTGAGACCCACGGAACTTATGCGGATGGGCATAGGTCTAATCATAGGGATAATGGCAATGGTGGCCGCAGGATTAACAGAGATGTACAGGCTTAGACATATCGTCCCGGGGCAAGCGGAGAGTGAACTCACCATTCTATGGCAAATACCACAGTATCTACTTGTGGGAGCGAGTGAGGTGTTCATGTACGTTGGACAGTTAGAGTTCTTTAACGGACAGTCACCAGATGGTTTAAAGAACTTGGGAAGCTCGTTGTGCATGGCTTCTATGGCGTTAGGTAACTACGTGAGTAGTATGATGGTGAACATTGTCATGGCTATAACCGCGAGAGGGAACAGCCAAGGGTGGATACCTGAAGATTTAAATAAAGGTCATATGGATAGGTTTTATTTTCTGATTGCGGTGTTAGCTGCTATTGATTTCGTGTTTTATTTGGTCTTTGCTAAGTGGTACCAACCTATAAGCCATGATGAAGACAGCATCAAGGGAACTGGTGTGACTCGGAAGACTATCTCAGAGTTGGACCAAGTTTAATTTCCTTTTCTGTTTAGTTTTTTTCTTAGCAAGTCATTTTTTCGAGGTGTTTTTTTCTAGTTGAATATAATTTGTAGGGAACAATCTTTGTTAGTTTCTTATAGTTTTAAATGCTTGTTAGGATTAATGAATAATAATATATTGTCGTTAGAGAGTTTCTTGATTCCTTTGCTTCAACAAAGAAGCTTGTCCTTTCAAGAAAATGTTTTTTTTTTGTTTAAATTTTGTTAATTTTTTTTTCTAATATAAAATAATTTTATAATATAGATATATACTCCGATGTACTTTTATAAATTACTATAGATATGTAATGTAAAGTTAAAAAGAAGATGAATGCTAATATTTGTTAGTAAATGTTATTAACAAGATAAAAATTTAGAGATAAGCTGGAGATTTTTTTTTTATATTTACAAAACAACTCGTTGTATTCAATCTTTAGTTATATCAGTATACTCAGGTTAATATAACCTTTTGGATCAGCGGAAACTTGACCCCCTCCTGTTTTAGTCGTGTGCATGATTTTTTTTTTTTAAAACCTGATTATTGTTAGTATTAGTCCAATCACATTCTGATTTAACCAGATTTGTTCATGACAACAATAATATTAATATAGAGAAAGGATAAGACAAAAGATTAACGGAAATAAACACTAAAGCGAGATTAGGATTGAACATAGTACTTTAGTAGAATATGTTAAAAGGAGAGAGAGACACGGATTAAGGAGAGAACAAAGTGGCATAAATTTCCAAAAACACTTGAACTATGACACTGTGGTGCTGAAGAGAGTTCAAAGAAAGAAAACACTGAAGAAGCTTTTGTAACTCAGCAGCTGCAAATATCTGTCTCTCAACAATCATCTCCACCATTGAGGTCCTAAAATCCTCGTACGGATCCTCCGACTTCTTCACCACCGCAAAACTCTCCCCCTTGGAAGACTCCGAGGAGAAGCTTCTAGAAGAAAAGAGTGTATCTCTATCATCACTCTCTTCTTCTTCGTCCTCGCTGCAAGACCAGCACCAAGACCCACTTGACTTAAAACGAGAGGCGAGGAGAGAGTCGGAACCGAACTGAGATGATCTTTGCTTCCTCTTTGTCTTAATGTTCTTCCTTAAGTCTCTAAACGAACGGCTTCCTTCGTAGAAAGGGTTTGGTGGGAACGCAGAGAACGTGTTAGGCTTAGGTTTGTGACGCTCCATGCGTGGTGGTTTGGCTTTAGGTTCGGTAAGGAAGAATCTGTCCGAAGAGGTTGTTTGACTTGCAACAGCAGAAGTGTCGACAACGTCATGTAGGTCTCGTGGACGGCAAGAGCTTAGAGATGACCGGACAATTCTTGGAACCCTGAGCCTCATTCTTTTCTCCATGTTAGAGAATATCGATGTAGAGACAGAGAGGTAAGGAAAATGACTATTGAACAAGATGTATTAAAGGATGGGGGTCATGTAATATAAGACTTTTGAATGAGATGCAATAAATTCTCTGCTATTTTTTATTTCTTGTTTTGGTTTGTATATTTTGTAATATTAATGATAATTTAATGATTACATCTTTTTACGTTTACTCATTCTGCAATCTCTTTTGTCTTTTCTTTGTCGTCTTTAACTTAAACTATTGGAATAGCTGACACCAAAAACATACCGTTGGAATTTCCTTCTTGCTCTTTTCTTTTTGTTTTTATTTTGCGTTTATACACTTGAGGACTTGACCCCTTCTTTGCTCGTTTTTAAAACTTATATATAATGCTTTAATTTTGAAAATATTGACATAAACTGTGTTTTTAATGTTTGTCATCTAGTAAAAGTCAGTTCTCTTTAGCTTTTCGAATCCTTACCATCAGTCATTTCAAAAAGTTTTTGTAGTATGTATGTAAACAAGAAGAAACGTTCTCTGTGTGTTTTCAATATTATTTTTCTTGTATATTCCATCATTTTTTTTTATTCTGAGGTAAATTCCTTTTTTTTTTAGATTGTTAAAGTTCATTACTAATATATTATGTATGATAAAAGACTTTAAGTGAAAGACAATAACCACCATTCGTTTGTTAAAACTCGAGAAATTACAATTTACTTAACATGTCCGATTGAAACTTTATCCCAGAGTTCGTGCATCGGTTATTGTATCTAGCTTGAGTGTGATCGTTTTATTCAAAAAGGTAATGAAATTCGAATTAAATGATTGAAAATGAAAATTATGCAGAAAGGTGGTGCACGACGATCACTAAAAGTCAAAGTATGTTGAGCAAGTAAGATGTTACTATTTAAAAAATAAAAGAAATTTGACTTTTTTACAAAAAGGAGAAACATTTGCAAATAAACGAAAAGTCGCTAGAAATATTTATTTTTCACAAAAGTGCCTAACATTCCTTCTATTCGCCATGTCTTTGGGTCTCTAGGCTGTTATGCACCTTGCTTTAACTAATAAAATGAAAATCGAAAACATTTAAACACCACTACAACAAATTAGATGTATAGAGACAATGCAATTCGTTGCTATATTTATTACTATTTCTGTAGATTGAGACAATACTAAAATTTGAACAACCAAAATGTTGTAATTATGTTTCTTTGCAAACAACATCAAGCATTCACATGATCTCCTAAACTTGCATTTTGCTGCTGTCATTCCTTGAGAGTTATGGATTAAAAAATGTAACTATTTGCATGTTTTACAGTTTATATCGTCGATGCATGAAGATACTATCGGTTACAGTATAACAATGAAAACAAATGAATGTTAGTCTTTGGGGGTTGAACCATATTGTTTAAGAATTTTTGCTCCTACATCAGTTTAACTGCTACTTTTTTTTAAAAAAGGCTTTTAAATTAAAAGACAGAGGAACATACAATGTATGGTTTAATAACCATAAGTTAGAGAAATATGAACTTGAAGGGTATTATCTTTAACATTAAGGATTTCAAACCATTTAATTTTAAATGGTCATGGTAAATTTATTTTTGTCAAACGGTTTCTCATCTCGCATCTCCATCTGTTAAATTCAGTGTGCCGGTCTCTCTTCCTCTTTTCTTCTGTTTTTTTTTTTGTTCACCTCCTCTTTTCTTCTGTTTGAATTGGTTCTTTTTCTTGTGTAAACTTCCTAATTAAAAATTTAAGAAAACCCTCTGACAAGAAGAATTTGTTTTGTTTATGTTGAAGAATAAAAAAGAAAACAGTATGATTTAATTTTAGCTTTTAGAGCTGACTTCTTAAATGCAATTTTAAGGACAACGAATTCTCTTTAATGCAGGAAAATGGCCTGATGTTTGGGAAGTGAATGCGTATTGGCTCAGGCTAAGTTTCCCTTTTTACCTAAAAGTAAGTTTCGTGTGTGGTGGCCGACTGGCCGGTAGGGGACCATATCAGCCTCGTCACGTCCTATATTGAGCTAAGCATGGTTCCAGGCCACTATTTGAATTTCAAATCCATACTATTCTAGAGTTTGTTAATAACGTATGTAGGATGCATTTCAAATTAAAAAGGTATTTCGTTTGATCAAAAAAATAATTAAAAAGATCTTTCATTCAGTTTAAAAGTTTTTGGTTCATTCAGGAGTAATTCTCTGTTCAATTTAGGGTTCTAAATAATGACTAAAGTTATGGATGTAGACAGTAATTTCTTCTTTGTTTCTAAAATTTACATTATGGAATTTTCTATCCATAGTTCTTGTTGTGAAAACTCTGTTTTATTATTGAATCAAAGTGTTCCTTATATAGGAAATACATGGCGACATGGGCCTAAATACAATGAGCCATAAACGGACCAAGATTACAAGTAAATATCTAATGGGCTGGACATCCATAAACATAATATTCATAACACTCCCCCTTGGATGCCAGAACCATATAGAGCTTGTAGTGTGCTTAATGTTGCCTCATTAAAACCTTACTCGGAAAACCCAGTGGGACAAAACCGAAGTGAAGGAAAAAGAGTACAACACACACTACTCCCCCTGTTCTGGACCTCCGTTCTTCAAGTCTGGCGCATGGACACTTTGATGGTTTAGCTTCATGGGCGCCAAGTCTTGAACTGGTCCTTCTGTTGCCATGTCCCAAACGGATAGGTAGACTTCATAGATGTGTAGTTGGTGTAGTCATGGTGAAGAAGTCGGCTAACATTTCTCATGACTGAACTTGTAGTACTTTGTGCTTCTTCATCATTCTCCAAATGTGTATAACTTGTTTGAGACCTTGTATAAACCTGTAACATTTATTAAAACCAAACAATCCCTTTTCTTTTGGGTTTGGTTAGTATAAAATAATCTCAAACATAATAAAAGGATATTTCAATCCTGTCCCATTGCCTCATGTTCGGACATGCCAAATTTATCTAAGTAAAGTGCCAATAACACTTATGGCAGGGGACGTGTATGGCTTTAGTATCAATGTCTTATGGTCTGAACATATCTATAAAACTTATCCGACCTAGTATGGCTTGCCATATCAAGGCGCCAATCATATCAATACATTTCTTTTGGTCGGATGTGCATAAGTCTTAAAAGTACTTATGTAAAATCTTTCCTGGACCAAGGACACATGCCTTGTCCATAGCCATACCACGATTTGAATATAGTGGTCACTGGAACCGGTTTAGTCGGAACAGGATCGAGGGGATCGAGCCGAAACAGGGCCGGAACAAGACCGAGATGATTACATGGTCCATCTTTCTTAGATAAATTTTGACCATGAATGCCTTAGTGTATCCATGATCTACTCGGATCATGCTATGTCCATTGTGTGTGTCCCGTTCATAGCTTTTGACCAGACTCTTCATGAACCTTCTTTATTATATGTCCATAACTTGTTCATGAATGGCTATCATGCTATAATTTGATGTTCATCAAAACTAAACCACTTTTGGATCAATATGCCGTTCCCCTTACTATGGACGTTTCAGGTCGGACAAGACCGAAGGGAACGGATCGGAACGGGCTGGACTAGAACCAAGATGATTAAGGTCGAACTAGGTTGGACGTGATCCTAGTTGATATGGGTCTTTGGTCGTGAATCTGATGGATTCATCCTCTTATTCTCTTTTGACCATATCACATTCTATTCTTGGTACTTTGGATCATAGATCTCAATACATATTCATGGCTATAATCTCCACTATAGATCATTGTATTCTTATCGTAGCCTGTCCAAGAATCAATCGATCTAATCATCCTTTCTTTAAGTATGAACACAAGGAATTTCCTTCATAATATATGCATGGAGTGTTCAGGGACGTTCTTATAGAACTCCTTTCACTAAGTATTACTTAGTCTTATCCTTTACATGCATTATATGCCTTATATGCAGCTGCCTTTCGTTTCAGTCCATGAATAGCTTAGGAACAAAACTATTCTATGAGAATTTCTTTTCTCATCTTTCTGATACTCTTATCATTTCTTTATCCAGTGATCAATCATGCTGCTTACTACATTTCCCTTTTCTTATATCCAGACCTTTATCACTTTCGGATTTGTAGTAGCATCCACCACATAGGAGTATATCTCCTTATAATCTGTTCCTTGGTCTTTGTGAGTATCCTTGTGTAATAAAGTCATTCCTTGAATGCTTTAAATAGGAATATGAACACCTTAGTCCATGTCTCACGATTTCTTTTCCTTTTCCACACAGGACCCATTTTTCACTGGTTTTATCTTATCAGATGGTGTTTCTATATATGGCCAATACACCCATCTCTTTTATAGATTCTTTGAATCTTTCTTAAACCCCCACAGTTTCTTTTAGTCTATGAATGCATTCTTTTATTCTCGTGGGTTCTGATCCTCGCTTATATCTTTTAAACTCAAGTGCTATTTTCTTATGCATCTTTATCTTTTGTGTATGTATGTGTCGACACTTCTTTTATAGTGTTCCATTGTGTTCCAGACATGAACTAATCGATTAGAGATTTCATTCTTACTAAGAACCTTTATTACCTTGCAGTTTGGCGTCCCAAACTACATGGTCTGGTATCTTAGATGTTCAGCTGCGCAGCCTTATCTAAATGTCTGGTATGGTTTTCCTTATGACCTCGGATATGTCATTTATTTGCACCTTTCTTTTTATTTCCGAGGTTCCTTATCTTATGGAACATATTGGTCTATCTTTAGACTCTATAGCAACTTGATTATGTCTCTTCTAGGACATTAATTTCGTGGTGCTTAAGCTGGTATGACTTAGTCATTCTTTTTCTTTTCTTTTCGGGTCTAATCTGTCTGGCATTCTTTTAGCTAGCTTTGTATGATCTTTCTTTGGACGTCTTAAATCATATTCTCTGGTCCGAGGATCTTGCCAAGACAAGGATGGTTAATACCATTCCATTTCTCTTTATACTTGTACCAGCTTATTTCTTTCTCCCCCTGATGTTGGATAGTTGGATTCATCATGTAATCCGTAAACCTGGCCTTAATCTGATCACCCATATTTTGGCTCAAGGTCTCTTATAAAATCGTGGGAGGAAGACATTCTCATATCCAACATATATTCCCAATCTTATTTCATCTTCTTATGAGGTTCCATCCTAGACGGCACATATTATTGTGGTGGTCTATACATAATATCTTAGGATGGTCTATGTCTGGATCATGACCCTTTATAATTATTAGATGGGAATATCTATGCTCACTTTATATGGCCTGATGCATCTTATCTTTCATACATGTAAATCCATAATGTCTCCAAGCTTATAGACTTTGAAAGTCTGAACCTTATAGGTTATGGTCTGTTCGACCAAGCTCTTATATCTTATGGCCTGTTTGGCCAGGCTATCATATTCTGTTTGGCTATCATGTTCATGTTTTTATAGTATGGTCATGGACCACACGGGGTGTGTATTCTCCCCCTCATGAACATGCTATAAATTTGTTTGTGTAAGGACACTAAACCATTATGCCATTTCGTGATGCTTGGGACAATTGAGCCTCATGAGTTTCCCTTGTGTACATGTTTCACAACGTGAGATTTCTATGGGATAACTCTTTGTGCCTTTGTAATATTAAATTTTGCATCAAGTTTGGACTAGGATGGCTAATCCGGTCATGCCATAAAGTGTTTAATTTCGTAGGTCAACCAATCTGGTTACCTAGGCCTTGTGCCTTTATCATACTGATCCTTGGCATAGTCTAGATCAGTAGAGAATGCAGGTATAGTCTCGACCATTTTCTATGGTCTTGGGCAATTTTTCTGATCTCATATATCTGAAGGAACTTTTGTTTCATTTGCCCATTGGTTCAATGCGGAAATCATTCATTTTTAAATCTTTATAACTCAATGGGTCTTTTATTGGGTGTATATAATGCCTTGGCCGAGTGACTATACTCTTATTTATAAACTCATATATACTCTTATCTATATCATAGAGTTTTGATGTCGAGATTTTTTTTTTTTCAAGGCATCTGAAGTCTCATAATCCATCTGATCATTTTCTTTTTCATGAGTTTCATACTCTATTTGATCAGTATGGTCATGATCCATGTCATCTTCACCATCTCGGTAAGCCATGTTGGCTTCCGGATTTTTCTTCAAACTCTCTATGTAAAGCTCATACAAGTGCTTTGGAGTTTGGCAATTATTTGCCCAGTGATTACCCATACCACATTTGTGACACAAAAAAGATTTTATTTAAGGTTTAAAAGACACACTTCGACCTCGACCACGGCTAAAGCCGGGTGTGGTATTGCGGCCTCGTCCTCGCCCATGTGTCGTAAATGTGTCACGACCTCGTCCATAACCTTTCCCACGGCTAGGGCCGGAATGGTTGTTGTGCTGGACGAGATTACTTTCTTTCTTAGGTTCCAAAGTCAGCCTAGAAATGTCGGGTAATGATTTTGTACCGGGAGGTCTCATCTCACTGTTTCTCATTAATAACTCATTATTGGTCTCAGCCAATAGTAAATAGGAGATCAAATCAGTATAAGTGGTGAAACATCATTCTCTATACTGCTGTTGCAGTAACACATTAGAAAAAGTCTTGTTCAGTTACTTATTCACCATATTGTTTCAATATTGAAACTATCTTAAACAGAACCGAGTTGTATTCATCCACAGACTTATAGTATTGAAATCTCAGGTTCTTCCACTCAAATTTTATCCTTTGGTAATAGCACCGTTTTATGGTGATCATATCTCCGCTGTAAGGCGGTCCAAAGTTCTAGTGGATTTTCTTTACTGGGATACTGATTTCTTTAGACTCTCATTTAGATGGTGGCTAATAACTAATATTGCCATGTATCAATCTTTCTCGTTTGGCAATATCGCCTTCTATGATTCATTCACTAAGTCCTTTTGACTTTAGGATAACCTCGATATACAGTGCCCATTTCAAATGATTATCTCCTTAGAGATTTAGGACAGCATAATCCAAGTTGATTTTCGACATCTCATATTATATATCACTCAATCTTTATAAGAAAATCAATCATATAAATCGTGTGATCAAGCAAACAATCGAATTAATGCTTTCCTAATAAACAAGTCACACGGCTTAGATATATGTCTAAAATATAAAGTTTTTCCTTTTATAGAACGTTTCTGAAAATATAATTTTTCTGAAAATAGAAAGTTTCCTTTTATAGTAAGTTTCTAAAAATAGAAAGTTTCCTTTTATAGTAAATTTCAGAAAATAGAAAGTTTCCTTTTATAGTAAGTTTCTAAAAATAGAAAGTTTCCTTTTATAGTAAGTTTCAGAAAATAGAAAGTTTTCTTTTATAGTAAGTTTCTAAAAATAGAAAGTTTCATTTTCTAGAAATATTCTGAAAATATAAAGTTTTTTTTTTATAGTAGGTTTTTAAGGTTTATAAGAAATCGATCATAATTATGTTTTAGGAGATGATCAACTTCAAAGTTTAAAATCGATTTGATCATTCAGATCAATGATGTTTTCGAGATTCAGCAAGCCATTGAGGCTGTGATTTTAATTGATTAACAATCTCATATCGAACTTTAGGTTTAAGAGCTCCGATTTACTCATGGATGGGTTTGGACTTATTAATCTAGGTTGTTAGGGATTTTGCAAGATTTTAATTGTCATAATCTTTAACATCAAGCCAAATTCGATTGTTTGTGTTCTCTTTTAGAGTTTCAGACAGTTTACCTTTGTTTAGAGAAGATCTGAAACCGGACCACCAAGAGAAAGAGAGATCGTAGATGGATTAGGGTTTTGACGGCGCAGCTTAAAACGGGAGGTGAACGCGCGTCTGAACTCGGATTGATGTGACGTTTGCGGCACTGGATTCTTCTCGTCGAGAGCTTCAAATTGATAGGTTGATCGTCATCTGAGTCCTTACGGTTAGAGAGATATGACAGTTTGAAGTTGCAGCCGAAATTAGGGTTTTAGGTCACTTGACGGCGCGTCTTAGAATAGCGATTGAGAGCGCGTCCGACGTCAGATAGAGTCAAGGCCGACGGCGTTGGATTCGTCTCGTCAAGAGCTTCAATTTGATATGTGGCTCGTCGTCTGGATCCTTACGGTTGAAGAGAACGAGCTGTTTGAAGTGGCGCCGTCAATTAGGGTTTTTGAGATAGCTCGGGATTTCAGAGTTTCGTGCTGATAACGTGTTGTGAAAACTCTGTTTTATTATTGAATCAAAGTGTTCCTTATATAGGAAATACATGGCGACATGGGCCTAAATACAATGAGCCATAAACGGACCAAGATTACAAGTAAATATCTAATGGGCTGGACATCCATAAACATAATATTCATAACAGTTCTTTCTTATTCTTCTAATTTTAAAGAATTATAAAACAATAAATAATAAATAGTTTCCATTTCTATTAATTTGTTCCACTTCATTTTTTTCATTATTTTAATGTTCATTAGTTAAGAGCTTTGGTAAAGTTTTTAGAAATTGATCTCCTAAAACAAAATCGCCAGCTGTAGAAATGTAAAAGTGAAACTACATTCTGTGGTCACTGTAAATGGCAGTAAAAAGCTACAAAAAGGTTAAATGAGTAGCTCTAGGCTAGGGCTGGGCAAAAAATCCGAACCCGAAAAACCGAACCGAACCCGATCCGAAAAAGTAGCACCGAATCCGAACCGAAATTGATTAAATATCCGAATGGGTTCAAAATTTTGGTATTTAAAGAACCGAAACCGAACCCGATCCGAACCGAAATATTTTGGGTACCCGAATGTATCCGAAATAAATTTATATACTTAAATATATACATTATTTTTATATATAATGTATATTAAAAATATATAAGATACCTTTAAGTTTTCCAAAATACTCGGAAAATATATGCAAATAGTCAAAAGTAAATGTTTAAAATAGGTAAAGTATACTGAAAACACCAAAATAGTTAAATATCTATTGATCCTTTATCCAAATATTCAAAGAAAACCAATTTATATGTTAAATTAAGGTATTTTGACATATATGTTATGAAAATTTATATGTAATATATTATGTTTCTTATAGATTTTGAAAATTTAAAGTATATAATGAATTTTGAAAATTTAAAAACATTTTAAATGGGTTATCCGAACCCGAACCGAACCCGAAAAGATCCGAACCGAACCCGAACCGAAATTTAAAAATATCCGAATGAGGCTAAAATTTTTGACCCCAAAAATCCGAAACCCGAATGGGTACCCGAACGCCTAGCCCTACTCTAGGCAGGCAAAATCTAATGGACCCAGCTCACACGGCTATATGTTAGGCTGATCGATTAGACCCAGATGCCCTTCTCCGCCTAGGCCTCTTTTGCATGATTCTCTATATGCTTAGTAGCACTAGAACTCCTACAACACAAACCATCAAATCAAATTGAAAACCGGCAAAGGTTGATACCATACTTGGGAAACAAGAATCCTATTTTACCAAAGGTTAACCAAACTTGAATGTAAAAAAAGCTGGGAATGTTACCACCAGCTGCAGCACCGGCAGGTACTATCCAGCGAGTAACAACCAGAAATGACATGTCAATCTGCAAATTGAGAGCAAATTTATATAGAATTCCAATAGTCCCTCCAAAACTGATTAGAAAAAAAAAGGTAACAAAAATTTACATCGTCCCTATTGAAAAGGCCTCCCAGATACTTGCTCCTGGAAGAACTAAACTAACTTTCATCCTTAGCTGATCTCCAACGTGCTGATCTTGTATTCTCCATTGTAGTATTCAAGCCACGACCTAAATCAATGCCACAATAATCAGGCAACCTACGGTTCCTTCCTCTGACGTGTAAGCCATACTTTTTAGTTCCCAATACTTCAAATTTCAAAATCTGGAGTCGCTCTGACAGATTAGCTCCTTTTCCGACCACATAAGAGTATGTGGAAGACATACTCGTCTGCGACTATGTGTGAATATGTTTTCCAAAATTTGGAGAGAAAACTACAGTACTGCCCATGTAGTAACTAGTGAAATCTAGCATTTTCTTTAGGAGCCAGTAGCAGTTGGTGACACCATGTGGCTACTGCCAAGTTAATTTTTGTCTCCATAAACACCAACTCGGCCATCACAGTTTTTCAAAAGCGCAAGAACAGCAGAGTCTTCATGTAAACGGAGCAGTAAATGGAAGGTACAGACATAAGTAGAGTGAAGTGGTTTATAACTGAGGAACCAGTTTGTAGTAGATTTTGTGTAGAGCCACTCTCAGAGCTGTCCAGTAAAGGAACACTTTAAACACTAACTCCTATCTGAAATATTGGAGAATTCAGTGGTTTTATTATCTCTTTTCCGGAATTCTCGCCGTCGTCCCAGACTCCCTATCTGAAATCAACGGCCACTCGATTCCGGAATTTTAACCAGATCCTTTTTCGAAGTTCGCGCACTATCAGACGGATTTCCTCCAACTCTTAGGATCGACTAACCCATATGCAAGTGCCGTTTACATGCAGTTGCTGTGGAGATTGTTGCTTCACTCTCTCGGGGAAGCAAACAATGATATGAAACAGAGTAGCGTGAGGAAAAAACAAAACAGAGTAGCCTGACTATTAAACCGGGTGGTTGTTGGTTCAGTTTAAGCAGATCAAACCGACTGGTTTATATTGCTTTGGTTATGGTATCGATTTGGTTTGGTACAACTCGTATTTTGTTTGTTTCGGTTTAA
This sequence comes from Raphanus sativus, assembly GCF_000801105.2. Classification (NCBI taxonomy): domain Eukaryota; kingdom Viridiplantae; phylum Streptophyta; class Magnoliopsida; order Brassicales; family Brassicaceae; genus Raphanus; species Raphanus sativus. The sequence goes on along the minus strand of NC_079517.1, from coordinate 1,191,491 downwards.
TTCTCCAATTGTTCGAGTTATTAGAATTTAGTAAACTGGTTTGGTTTGTTGGACAATTATTCTTTTTGTCGTCACCGGAAACCTCCGTTCGAGTCAAAAAGGTCGTCAAAGAGGAGAAGCAGATCACTTCACTTCTTCTTCCTTTCTCTTGGACTCCATTATCTGATCTCCATGTCCTTTCTACAATTAGGTTTGTTGAGTTTCTTTCTCTTTTTAGTAACTTCCGGACAAAAATATACATTGTCAACTTACAAAAGTCTTAATTAGGAGGGAGTTGACCAACGACCCTTTTTTTCTTGATAGTGTCGGTAGGATAAAGTTTCTCAAGGTCGCTGTTAAAAAGACACGAACTTGACTTGTTTCGTCGGTTTTTTTGAATCTGTGTGAATTTCCTTCCTCTCATGGAGATTAGATCTGAGCTGCGAAAACTTTCCCGAAGTGGAAAGCCGACATGGGCTGTTCTGGTCGCGGTTCTGGCTCTTACTCACATCTTGTTGTTACTTTCATACGGAAGATATCTCTTGCCTGATGGCAGAAGACTCAAACTTCCCAATGAGCACAATGCGTTGATGATGACTCCACCACAAACCGCTCTTCTCAGGAACACACTTGCGGTTAACGTCTCTGCGTCTCCTCCTACTACAGTCTTGGAGAATAACGGTTTTGTGAGTCAACGGAATGAGCCAGAGGATGATGAAGGGTTTGTAGACATTGCTGATTTTGAGAGCTTTGAAGATGTGAATGATACTGTCATCGTCAAACAAGTGGCTGGAAGCAATGTGAGTGACAGTCATTTTCCTTCACAGAAAATTGTGATGCAAAATGTGTCTTTGCAAAGTCAGAAGAGCTCTGTTTTGAGTGGAGGCTCCTCCATAGCTGCTCCTGTTTTGGAAAATAGTACTACGAAAGTGAGTAAGAAGAAGAAGATGCGTTGTGATCTTCCACCGAAAACTGTGACCACAATAGATGAGATGAATCGGACTTTAACAAGGCACCGTAGATCTTCACGCGCAATGGTACGTACGTCCCTTCTAAGTTTCTTTGTACCTCTATATGAACGAACGAACATTTAGTTATCAATACAGTTGGTTCTCCAATGTAGCGACCGCGTTGGTCTTCTAGGAGAGACGAGGAGATATTGGCTGCAAGAAGGGAGATAGAGAATGCTCCTCTTGTAACAATTGATCGAGAACTCTACCCTCCAATATTCCGTAATGTTTCCATGTTTAAGAGGTAAAATAGTAATGGTATAATGGTTCGTTATGTAGAAAAAAGTTTAGTACTACTCTGTATCATATGGTCTGTTTGGTAGTGTTTTCCCATTAAAAAGGGTAATCTTGACATACTCGAATCAGTTATAAACCTCAGGAGCTACGAACTTATGGAACGTCTACTCAAAGTTTACGTGTACAAGGAAGGAAACCGCCCCATTTTCCATACTCCGATACTCAAGGGGTTGTATGCATCAGAGGGATGGTTTATGAAGTTGATGGAAGGGAACAATCGTTACACTGTGAAGGACCCAAGAAGGGCTCACTTGTACTATATGCCATTTAGTGCAAGGATGCTAGAGTACAAGCTTTATGTGCGTAACTCTCACAACCGAACCAACTTACGCCAGTTTCTTAAGGAGTACACTGAGCACATCAGTTCCAAGTACCCTTTCTTCAACAGAACCGGTGGGGCTGATCATTTTCTTGTCGCCTGTCATGATTGGGTATGCGCACCTTCCTTTAATTCTTTTATCATGATTGATAGCCCTGCGGTTATTAACCGAACCTGCCGAAAAAACCGAAAATTTTGGTTTTCGATTCAGTTCTGCAACTAAAAGAAATCGGTTTTCTCGGTTCGGTTTTCTAAAAAGATAAAAAGAAATTTACCAAACAGTATCAATCATGATAAAAAAATTCTGAACCAAACTAACCAAAATCCAAACCAAAAATAACTAAAATTAACCGAATATTTTTTTATTTTATTCAGTTTAAACTAAAAGTTTAACTGAACTAACCGCAAAACTAAAAACTTTTCCGTAATTTTTTTTTGAAATTGAGCTAACCAAAAACGGGATTTCCGTGAGATTTCGACCGACCCGCAGGCCTAATTGAACTTATTATTTGGCCCATTTGGTAACTATATTCACCGTCTTGAAGTTGGTTCACTAAACAGGCACCATACGAGACGAGGCACCACATGGAGCATTGCATTAAAGCTCTATGCAATGCAGACGTAACCGCAGGGTTCAAAATCGGAAGAGACATCTCACTCCCTGAAACATACGTCCGAGCAGCTAAAAACCCGCTTCGCGATTTAGGTGGAAAACCTCCCTCTCAGAGGCGGATCCTGGCTTTCTACGCTGGAAGCATGCACGGTTACTTACGCACCATCCTACTGCAGCACTGGAAAGACAAAGACCCGGAGATGAGAATCTACGGTCGAATGCCGCTTGGTGTGGCGAGCAAGATGAACTACATAGACCAGATGAAAAGCAGCAGGTACTGCCTTTGTCCCAAAGGGTACGAGGTGAACAGCCCGAGGGTGGTCGAGTCTATATTCTACGAGTGTGTCCCTGTGATCATATCCGACAACTTTGTGCCGCCTTTCTTCGAGGTTCTTGATTGGAGTGCCTTCTCGGTCATTGTTGCGGAGAAAGACATCCCGATGTTGAAAGAGATTTTGATGTCTATACCGGAAGAGAAGTACGTGAAGATGCAAATGGCGGTGAGGAAGGCGCAAAGGCATTTTCTTTGGCATGCTAAACCGGAGAGATATGATCTGTTTCATATGGTGTTGCATTCTATTTGGTATAACAGAGTGTTCCAAGTAAAACGTAGATGATTAAGTCCGTTGTGTGAGTTGGAATAGCTAATCTACATTGTTGTTGACTCTACCTTTTGTAAATATTGGTTGTGGTAGAAGAACAAGATGTATGTTTCTATGCTAATAAAATGGTTACAACTTAGTAACACACGTGTTTGATCAAAAAAAAGAAAAACTTAGTAACACACGTCACACGTGTAAGCTCATGGGCCTACTTATCTAGCACCTGTTTATGGGCTTTCGGCTCACAACGAAACGCCAACGTTTTTGAGTGTCAGAGAGAAACAGAGAAGTTTCAGCTTCCCCCACAAAAGCCATGAGCAGTGAGAAGGAAGCGCAACCATCAATGGAGATCGACGATTCGGCTAACGTCCTCGATCTCACTAGCTGCCAGCTCCACAGTCTCGAGACGATCGAGCTACCACCGACGCTGACTGAGCTGGACCTCACGGCGAACCGTTTGTCGGGATTGGACTCGAGGATCGCTCAGCTCTCTGCGCTCAAGAAGCTTTCTCTTCGCCAGAACCTAATCGATGATTCCGCCGTCGAGCCTTTATCTCGCTGGGACGCCTTGTCCGATCTCGAGGTGATGATTCTCTCCACTCTCCACTCTCTAATCGTGCGAATCGGCATTTTATAATCTCTGAGACACCCTACGATTAATCACCGTTAAATATATAAATATGCAGGAGCTGATCCTCAGAGATAACAAACTAGCGAAAGTTCCAGAGATAGGCATATTCTCAAAGCTTTTGGTTTTCGACGTATCTTTCAACGAGATCACTTCGTTGCAAGGGCTATCAAAGGCATCCACCACGCTCAAGGAGCTCTACGTGTCTAAGAACGAAGTTAACAAGATTACGGAGATTGAACACTTGCGCGACTTGCAGATTCTTGAACTCGGTTCTAATAGATTGCGGGTTTGTTTTGTTCCACCTCCTTTTGGTATTTTCTAATCGCTTTATAAGGATTCAGCGGTGAAAATGGAGAGCCCTTGATGTTTCAGGTAATGGAGAATATGGAGAACTTCACAAAATTAGATGAATTATGGCTTGGGAGAAACCGTATCAAAGTTGTGAACCTGTGTGGGCTCAGATGTATTAAAAAGATTAGCTTGCAGAGTAATCGGTTAACCTCTATGAAAGGATTTGAGGTGTGCATTGTTTTTACCTTTCTCTGCAGTGCAGATATCATAAGCGTTTTTGTTCTTCTGATGCGTTTTAAAAATATGTGCGCAGGACTGTGTTGCTCTTGAGGAGTTGTATTTGAGCCATAATGGTATCTCAAAAATGGAAGGCTTGAGTGGATTGGTTAACCTACGGGTGTTGGACCTGTCGAACAACAAGCTCACGTCAGTTGATGACATTCAGAACCTCACAAAGTACTTAACATTTCCTTTGCTTCAGACCACTCCTTTTTTTTGGAGACCTTTTCTATCCCTGACTTTACCATAACTTATAGGTTGGAAGATTTATGGCTTAATGACAACCAGATAGAATCACTTGAAGCAATCACAGAAGCTGTTGCAGGCTCAAAAGAGAAGCTGACCACTATCTACCTCGAAAATAACCCTTGTGTAAGTTTTTTAACCATACACTGAGGTCTCTCAGTCACTTATCATCAATATCTTGTCATGCATTATTCTAGGGATTTCCTAATCTTTGTTTTGCTTTTTGATAAGGCATGCTAGTGTAGTGATACACATAAGATCCCATTGCTTGTCTTGTTCATTGGGAATCGTGATCTAGATAAATTATTTAATGCATCTAGGAACAGAAGTTGAGCATCACAACTTGGTTGTAGAGTTCTGCATCTGTCTATTCATTTGTTTTTTGAGACTCATCCAGTATCTTCTTTATATTATTAATTTCTCTGGGTGGGAACTCGTGAGAAGGGTATCATTTCACTTTGAAGCCGTCCATTTAGCAATATATATAGTTCAAAGTTTATACATTATGTGTTGTCTATCTCTTCTCAGGCCAAGTCTTCCGATTACGTTGCTGTGGTCAGACAAATCTTCCCAAATTTGGAGCAAATAGACTCTAACTTATTTGCTTGAAGATGTGACGTTTCTCGTCGCTTCCTCATATAGTTTAGAAGACTTCAGAGCATGGTCATCAAATCCAAGAAATCAGGCAAAAAACACAGATATCTGGAAATATACACGTGTCTGCTGTTTATCATAAAGAAGTGCAAATGAGCAAATCGAATCGTTGTCTTCATCGATATTTTATCAAAACAGTTCTCGTGCTCCCTTGCAAGCAAGCCTGTTTTTGGTCTGTAAGCAGTATTTGGAAGTCTGAGGTTGTCTTTGTTTTCCCCTGACATTCTTTATCTTTTCTTTCCGCTTCATATGTGAGTGTTAAGTACTGGGAAGTTGCTATGTTGAGATTTTACTACTGATTGGTTACTATTTGTTAAGTTTTTGGGCTTTTATTTGTAGACAAAGGCACCTTCTAAGACGGGATGATGCCGCAAAGAAGTATGTTCTTCCTATTACTAGTGTGTCAAGTTAATGTACCCAGAACTAGTGTCAGTCTGTCAAGTTAATGTACCCAGAATACATTCTTGAAAAATAAAATATCATTTATAGGTTTTGATACTAGCATCTTGTAGAAGAAATAAATAGCTATCTTCATATGTACCTCAATAACCATGGAAAAGATGGTGTAGATCAGAGTTTCCATTTTATGACACTCCTCAAAATCCTTACCAAACTAAACCGAACTTATTTGAATTCTAATTTTGCACCGGTCCGAAAAAGTCAACTACGGTTTGGTTTGTCACGTTAAAAAAACAGGGAGCTTTAGATGAGGGTAAACGAATCAAGACTTGACAAGTGTTAAATCCACGAAGGCGCGCCAGTAGTTTACTAGTTACTGCAAAGCTTAACAACATGTCTGTAATTCATTACTGCTGAGTAAAGATTGGGTTGGATTGTTTCTGTCTGCTGCTTTTGAAAAACCCTTCCGAGTCTTGGTCCTCCTTCAAAGTCTCTCTCTATAGAGCCGGAGAGCTCCTCACATTCTCAGCGTAAAGAAAAAATGGCGACTCAAGAGAGTCCACCTCCTGGAACGTCGTCTGCGATGAGGAATGCTTTCGGTACTGTTCTCTCAGCTCTGATCCTCCTCCTCATTGGTGTCCTCGCTTTCTCGATCCGTCTCTTCTCCGTGAGTTCACTAACCAACGTCTCTTCTCCTTTTGATTTATTTCAAAATGCTCAACGATTCTAGATCCGATTTAACTACTTTAGATCCGACTATTCTGGATCCGATCTCATTATACTGCGATTGATCGATCGGTGTACATATTTGTTTGTTGCTAACGTTTATTCTTCTAATCCTTTCAGGTCATAAAGTATGAAAGTGTGATTCATGAATTTGATCCTTACTTCAATTACAGAGTCACTCAGGTATTATGCTTACACGTTTGCTTTGTGTGTGAGTTTTCTCCTTTTAATTTATTTATTGTCTGTTTCAGTTCTTATCGAAGAATGGGATATACGAGTTCTGGAATTGGTTTGATGATCGGACCTGGTAATTTTTGTACCAGAAAGTTAGATCCTTTTGGTCTTCTTCACTAGCACTATACTTATCTTTTTTTCCTTTTTATAGGTATCCTCTTGGCCGTGTGATTGGAGGAACTGTTTATCCTGGTTTAACATTGACTGCTGGAACCATCTGGTGGTGAGTGGTGTTTCACCGACTATTTTGATACACACGTGTAGATCAATCAGTTTATAATTCCTGATGTTTATATCCATCTGCCACCAGGGCCTTGAATGCAATAAACATTCCTCTATCAGTAGAGACTGTTTGTGTCTTCACTGCCCCTGTATTTTCAGCTTTCGCATCCTGGGCAACTTACCTTTTGACCAAGGTTTGTTATTTACCTTAACATTTTTGTTTTTAGTATATTCAAGAACCATTTAATCCAGCATTAGCTATTTTGCCTTTTAACAGGAAGTTAAGGGCTCCGGTGCTGGACTAGCAGCTGCTGCTCTTTTGGCCATGGTAATTTATTCAACATACATAGAGTTTTTATTCTATTAGATGTCTCTGAAGAATCTGAACAGTAACACATTAAGTTCTTAAAACATTATGGCTATGAATTTTTTAAAAGAATCAAACAAATTTGTTCCTAGAGCTGAACATCATGGCTATAAATGAATTATAATAGGTTAGTGCTTGGTTATTGGATGTCATGTAAACTGATCGTTTAGTGGAATCTGCAACAAATGTCTATAGATGCGATTCTTTGGAATGCTAGTTTTTTACTGAACTATCTTTGCAGGTTCCCTCATATATATCCCGATCTGTTGCTGGAAGCTATGACAATGAAGCTGTTGCCATTTTTGCTTTGATCTTCACTTTCTATCTTTACATAAAGGTTAGGGTTTTCTCCATTGCCATGTAAAGTTGTTTTGATTTTTCACCATATATCCATTTGACAGCCAACATCAAGCATTCTCTTGTAAATTTCCGTTTCTTATTCAACACAGTTCGTAAATTTATTCTTTCTGGTGGACTTTTTGCAGACACTAAATACAGGTTCCCTGTTTTATGCTACACTGAATGCTCTTACATACTTCTACATGGTACGACTTGGATAACTCCCCATTTTACTCTACTATTCTCTGCTCAACTTTCACATCTTTTTTTTTTTTTCATCATTTAGGTATGTTCTTGGGGAGGTTATACCTTCATTATCAATCTGATACCAATGCATGTACTTCTGTGCATTGTAACTGGCCGATACTCTCCTCGACTGTACATTGCCTATGCTCCTTTGGTATGTATTTTTCCTTCTAGTAACAGATAAAAATATTTTTTCAATCAGTACCCTAACAGGCGTTTCTCTGTTTGTTTCCTTGAAAAGTTTGAATGTACAAGTAAGAGTCATGTATGCTATTTTTTACTGTCCAGCATTGGACCCTAGCTATTAGTTAGTATAAAACTGTTTTCATAGGTGCACAACAAATTAAACTGATAAAATGATTAAAAGGTATAATAAACACAACTGCTTTTAAGCCTTTAAGGTTTCTTGAACTGTCCTCTTGTGGCTAGTATAGGAAGCTTCATAATGATTCATATGGTTATCACAAATGTTGGTAACCTTAATTCGTGTTATTGAGAAATTAATAGTCTCTCTATGCTGTATTGGCTGTATATATCGCGTAAGATACTAAATAATACTAGCTGGAATGAGACTATTCTGAAAGTTATTGACACAAATTGTGTGTATGCGTATGCAGGTTGTGCTGGGCACGCTGTTAGCTGCCTTGGTACCTGTTGTTGGTTTCAATGCGGTTCTGACATCTGAACATTTTGCCTCGTTTTTGGTGAGTTCTTTCTTCATGCCCTTATATTCACGCTTGCCTCTTATTTTAATGCTTAGTTTACTCATTCCAAATTTGAGTGTTAAATCGACCATGGATCTGTCCTCTCGATACTTAGTTTCCTGGATGCGAGTTTATATATGCTGTCGATTTTCCTAGCCTATAAATTTGAAGCCTCTTTGAAATTTTAAGTTTGTCTTGTGAGATTTTTTTTTATTTGTTGAACACCATACAATTAATTATACGAAGTACACTTTACTGGGATGGATATGTTGGATTATGTTTTGCAACTGACTGAATATTGGTACTACTTTTTCTCTTATCTTCTATTTTTCTAATTATTTTGTCGGTAACTTATGCAGGTTTTCATCATCATCCACGTAGTAGCACTCGTATACTATATCAAAGGCATTCTCTCTCCCAAAATGTTCAAAGTTGCTGTGACACTTGTTGTGTCTATCGGCCTGTAAGCTTTCTTATACTGTGATTCTCTGACATGTCTACGATTACCACACCCTGATAAGAGGAATTTATCTGCATCTAATCCAACTGTAGTAGATAGTACATATGGAATAACTACCTCTAGATTTCCTGGATTGTGTGTCATGGTATAAAAAGTGTGTTTGCTCCATTATTTTTACAGGGTTGTGTGTCTCATAGTTGTAGCAGTTCTTGTGGCACTGGTAGCTTCAAGTCCAACAGGAGGATGGAGTGGTAGGAGTTTGAGTCTACTTGATCCGTGAGTGGTTCTAGTTTTCAATCTTTATTTCCCCTAGCGATCAAGTTTATTTACAAATTTCGAGTATGCCATTGTCCACGGTTCAGGAATTCTGCTCTATGACTCTTATCATCTTGCCTGCAGCATATCTGACACTCCCTTGTTCTTTCTTGGTTTCTTTATCTATCATGTAACAGAACTTATGCAAGCAAGTATATTCCAATTATTGCAAGTGTCAGTGAGCATCAACCTCCAACTTGGCCGTCCTATTTCATGGATATCAATGTTTTGGCTTTCTTGGTCCCTGCTGGCATCATTGTAAGTTAAACGTTTATTGTAGTTGGATTTTGTACGGAAGAAAATGACTGTATCCGTAGAGTTAGTGTTGATTCTTTTCTCTCTTCTTGGTAGGCGTGCTTTTCGCCTTTATCTGATGCGAGCTCTTTCGTGGTCTTGTATATCGTTATGTCCGTATACTTTTCCGGAGTTATGGTGAGTTGCCTGTCTACGAAATACAGTTTCATATTTCCCTTGCCGGAGTTTTTCACATGTCTTCCTGATTTGCTAGGTTCGTCTTATGCTCGTGCTTGCTCCAGCAGCATGCATCATGTCTGGAATTGCGCTCTCTCAAGCTTTTGATGTTTTCACGGCTTCCATCAAATACCAGTTAGGTCGATCGTCTAATTCCAAAGATGATGTTAGTATGCTTCTCTCTCTACTTTGTTCGCTCAGATGAATCATCTGTTCTACCCAAGTTCTGGTCACAAAATGGTTTGTGTTTCGACTGTTAGGCAGAGGACAACACTTCTACAAACAATGCCCCAAAAGATGATTCATCTTCTGGTAAGACTGACAAGGGTGAAGAAGTTGCAAAAGAGCGGTCGTCAAAAAAAGGCAAGAAGAAAGAGAGAGAACCTGCTGATAAACCTTCTGTTAAGTCCAAGATTGCGAAGAAAAGGGCTCTTGTTTTGCCTCTTGAAGCCTCCATAGTTGCGCTTCTTCTCCTTATAATGTTGGGTGCTTTCTATGTGGTATGCATACTTCCTTCGAGTTACTAGTTTTGATCCAATCTTCTATAGTTAGTCGAGACGACAAAGTACAAATGATAAGACTTTCAAACGCATACCTTCCTCTCTCTTTTTTTTTGTAGATTCATTGTGTATGGGCAGCTGCAGAAGCATACTCAGCTCCATCAATAGTTTTGACATCTCAATCGCGTGACGGCCTACATGTCTTTGATGATTTTAGAGAGTCTTATGCATGGTTAAGCCACAATACTGACGTGGATGACAAAGTGAGTTTTTTTTTAGTCAGTTGTTAGATCCTAGTAATCCTGCTTTGTTAAAGATATATAGGCTGTGTCTTTGATAGTATAAAGTTGCCTGAGTTTGGTTTTGCGAAATAAAATCATGTAGGTGGCATCATGGTGGGACTATGGTTATCAGACGACAGCTATGGCTAATAGAACTGTTATTGTTGACAACAACACCTGGAATAATACTCACATTGCAACTGTTGGCACTGCAATGTCATCTCCAGAAAAGGCGGCGTGGGAAATCTTCAACTCCTTGGATGTGAAATACGTTCTTGTCGTCTTTGGTGGTGTGTTTCTTCTCTTGTGACATTGTTTTCTTGTGTTTACCTTTGAAGTATATTCTCTGATGTGACAATCCTTTCACCAGGTCTTATTGGTTACCCAAGTGATGATATTAACAAGTTTCTGTGGATGGTGCGTATTGGAGGCGGCGTCTTTCCTCACATAAAGGAAGCTGACTATCTGGTACTTTTTTTTTTCATTCGGTATTAGCACCAAGCTATGATGGCTCAAAAAAATTTGAAGACATTGAATCTTACCTGTTTATTTTATTGCAAAAGAGAGATGGCCAATACCGGATTGATTCTGAGGCCACGCCGACAATGTTGAACTGCCTTATGTACAAGCTCTCTTACTACAGGTACGAAGCTTTCCTGTCACTGTCAGCTTGAACTCTGTTTCCAAGGCTCAGTATTTATGTTTTTTTTCGTTTCAGGTTTGTAGAGACAGATGGCAAAGCTTATGATCGGGTTAGGCGGACGGAGATCGGGAAGAAAAATTTCAAGCTCACACATTTCGAAGAGGTGAGCTTTAAATTCTGTACCACAGACCCGGAGCGAACTGATTCTACTTAGATTCTGGTAAATGTGATTGGTTTTGTTCTGCCATATCAGGTTTTCACGAGTCACCATTGGATGGTTCGGATATACAAGCTGAAACCCCAGAAGAACAGGATTCGTGGTAGAGCAAAGAAACTGAAATTGGTAAGCACCTCTGGGAAAATAGTCAAGAGGATGTGTCACGACTAATCATACTAGTTTTTGAGAAGGGCATATGTTAACTTTAAGGCTTTTGTTTTGTTTCCAGAAAACAAGCTCTGGATTGGACTCAAAACCAGCGAAGAAGAATCCGTGGATCTAGAAACCCTAGAAGTATTTAATGTTGGATGGTGAGTTATATGTTTAACTCTTAGGTCACTCTTTATCCTCAGAGGAAGTTGTTGCAGACGCATTCAAGTTTCTGATGTTAGGATTCGTAAACTTTTTTGTAGACTTGGGAGTTTTATGTTTATTGTGGAGATTTACATATATTCAGGTGGCCAGATCGAATCCCAATCCAACAAAATGGAAACTTTAAATAGCTTCAGTTTGACTTCTTATTCTTAAATATCATTTACAGAATTCAATTATTGACGTGATCTACAACATGTTTACACAAGGATCCAAATTCTCAACTACATTCCAAAAGTTCAAAATACTCAAAACTAGATTTTTCATCAGGACGATATCGACCTTACAGATCTATGCGGAAAAATATTATTTTACCACACGAGCAAAACATCTGAAGCTGCATGGATCTTGTTCATCGTACGTGCATGGCCTCCTGAGTTGTGGTGAGCACCATATATCTCAAAAGAACTGGGCTCCTAATATCTATCACGATGTGCCATCCTGACTTTTACTCTCTCCACATGACTTGTTACCAACGTCTTTGCGCTTGCTATTCCAGTGATTGCATTTAGATGTGGAGTAGTCTCGGTTAACCCATCCGATCCAGTTGTCATTTTTTTATAATTTGGAATCTGAAATGTTGGTATTGGAGTACTACTATTACATACAGTCTACACATTATCCTCTTTTTTTTTATTACTGACAAAATGTCAAAACTTGGCATAATTTTATATGCGTTGACGGAAAAGTTGTCAACTAATTTGTTTTCTGAAGAAGAAAAAAAATCATTTGTGTTTTACTTTTACTTCGAGAAAACTGTCCATAGGATGAAATGGTTATCAGAATACTGAATGCCTGTTGGTTTTGTATTATGATCCGTTTAGTATTGCTTGACTAATTAAACACAAGAATTTTTTTTATTTACTAGTACTGTGGTATCTATTTTAGATCTTGATTTCACAAGATGGAAAAGATAACTAATTAGAAGCGTATGGTTTCAAAAAAAAAAAAAACTATTAGAAGCGTAGGTGTGTGACCTGTAATACAGCATGCTTCAGCGTTACACGGACATGGTTCCAATCGAAAAGCACGTCTCTTTGAGAGAAAAAGCATGAACTGAACACACAAATTTTTTTTTACGGGGTGAATTTTTTTGCTTTTTTGCTTAAAGCCTAGATAGTGCATGCCAATAGCATTGAAATGCTATATATTAAATATTTTAGCTTTTGTTTTTCACCAAGTAAAGGCTAATCTTCAAAATCAAATTTACATGTTAACGTTATGATCAGTTACCACCTAATAACTGTACCTCTTAGGCATTCTTTTATAGCATATGTTTTGGAAGCTAATTTTGTTTATGTAAAATGGGATTGAAAAATATATTTACTCTCTTGATTTCCAAATAAGTATTGCTTTAGAGTTAAACTTTTCTAATTATAAGTAGATTATCATTTCACATCTTAACATTTTACCTCCGAAAAGTTATCATTTGACATGTCAGTGCAATTTTACATACCCTTTACCCAAAACTATAACTTTTGTATTTAAGTTATTTAAAATAACTAGGGATAGGGATATATAGTATTATAGTAAACAAAGGTACATCAGCATAATTTTTAAAAAAACTAGCAAGTACGAATATAACATATTTTATAAAACAGAGGAAATCTAAGACTAGCAAATATATAAGAATTCAAATATATGCAACCACTATAAAAGTCCAACCTTTGCAGATAGAACCCAAAAAGTCAGCATCTATTTTTTAACCTTTGTCAACAACAGCTATCTTGGGACAGCAATGCATCATCAAAATCGCAAAAATATGTAATTCTTTTTAGCTTGCTCTCGTATAATATACACAAACATGTACGGCTGTTTGAGGACAAAGAAAAAATCAAGTAACACTCTTAAGATGACAGGTTTTATTGAGACAAATTCAAATCCGTATAACAAGTAAGACCATCTCCAACCCACCTCTATTTTAATCTCTATATTTTCCTCTAAAATAGAGAAACTCTATTATAGAGGAGGATTTGTTCCTATGACTCTATAATATAGTTTCTCTATTTTAGAGGTAAATATAGAGATATGCTATTTCAATCTTTATAATAGAATTTCTCTATTTTAGAGGAAAAAATAGAAGTGTACATTGGATATGCTCTAACAGTGATTCCAAGAAACAAAAAGATTACAACGGCTCTTCGTTGATAACAAAATATATTACGTAGTGTTCGACTTGTCGTTGATGACAAAACTTTTATTATCTTTCATGTATCTCTAAAGTGGGTTATTTACTCTAAGATGATCTTCTTTTTTGAGTAAAGGCTTTCAAATTTAAATAATATAAAACGTTTACAAGATAGAGCGTTTTGTTTCTCTTCTGATTATTATTATTGTTGCAAACTTAGTATAAGTAATGGTATCTCATGAAGAGGAGAACAAAAAGAAAGATGAATATATCTTTTATTTTTCTAGGAAAAAGGCATGAACAATCATGAATTCAGAAACTGATGAGAGGACGTATAGGATACACGCATATATCTATAAAACATATACCTAGATGACTAGATCCTAATACAATGTGTATGCATTGACAATACCTATGTGACTGTGTCTTGTTTTCGTTTTGTTTTTTTTATTTTTGTACTAAACTACGTATTCTAACATAAATATATTCCATTGTATAGTTTGAGAAGCAAATCGCACAAAAGAAAAACTTTGAGAAGCAAAAATATTGTGCTTGCATGTCGAAACAAGAATCTATCTTATTAAAACAGAAACATTCTGTTGGACCTAACATTTATTTTGTAAGTTTTTAAATTAAATACATTTTTATACTTTATAGTTAAAACCTACATTAAATCACTAATGTTCCTTTCTTTATACTAATATCCATGTTTCCAAACAATATACTTATTTCTTTATACCACTATCAATGTTTCCAAACAATATATTTTTTATACTACTATCAATGTTTCCAAACAATACAATAATTAATTTTAGTTATTTTATATATATATCATTTTCTTTTTAAAATTTTGTAGAAACGTTATAATTTCATAAATTGCAAAATAAGAAACTTTAAAATTTGGATTATAAGATTACAAATTATGAAACTATTACAATTTAAATCCAATTAGATTACATATCGGTCATCCATCAGTTCAATCGGTTAATCTCGGGTTTTAGTGATTTTTTTTTAATATGAATATTTTAAAAACCTAAATTGAATTGTCAGATCTCCGGATTAACCGGTATAATCACAATCGGGTTGAATTTTAAAACACTGATTTAAATGCAAAAAATATTTTAAATACATACTCTTTAAAAATTACCAAAATATTTGTTAAGTTATTAGTGAATTTTTTCATCGTAAAATATTCCGCGCTTCCAAAGCGCGGGTCAAAATCTAGTTTGTATTAAAAAGCTTACTCTTCCTTTTTTCAGTTTAGAAGATTAAATTGCTTTGTTAATTTGACTTTATAAGTAACTAGATAAGAGTCCGTTGCGTTGCAACGGATTTTGTTTGATGTTTAATTTAATAAAGAACATAAAATAATAATCATTTGATTATAATTTTATGATTGATTTGCATATGTTTTGTGAGATTTATTTTAAATTAAAAAATTATTTTCATACATAAGTTCAAGTCAAACTTGTATTTTATAATCATGGTACATAGATGAGTTTTATTTATTTATTTAAATAGTTTTTATTCATGATTTTTATTAAATAATTTATTGTACTTGTTGCATTTTATAATTTATTTTTGTTTAATATTTTTTTCTTAAAAGTTGTTTGGTTCTTCAAATTTGATAATTAATATGATGGCGACACATGACGACTTGTGCTAATATACCTCATAATTAAAAGTATATATACTAAGTTAATAACCAAAACAAATTTTGTTAAAAATTAATTATTTAGTAATTTTCTATTTTTAAAATAATAACTAAAAGATAACTGCAAAATATTATTTGATAGTAACTTTTTTATAATATTGTGCTATGTGTTTAAATATGTAATGATTAAAAATATAAGTACCAAGAAAAAAAATGAAGTTTGAAACAACTAATTTTAAAAACTATTTAATGTTAAAAACAATTTTAAAATTATTTAATAGTTTGTAGAAATTTTACTTTTTCAATTAACAAAAAAACAGATTTTAAAAATAATTTATTTAATACTAATTTTATTTTTCTAAAATCTTAATGAAATCATAAGTAATAAAGTACATACTAGTATTATTAACTATATTAAACAAAGTAAACATACATTGTTTGGCGTTTATGGGTTCGTTTCACTGTTTTTTTTTTGTAAAAAGGGCAGGGTTCGTTCACTGTTGGAGAAATCTTCATGCAAATGAGAAACAAACACGTTAAGCCTCGAAGTGAAAGTGATGATGTGATTCTGATGCGTAAGTTAGAATTTTGGGCACGAGACTTAGTCGGAAGCCAAAAAAGAACAAACCCACGACGTACTTAGCCAGGTGTGGCTATTTTATGGTAGAACAAGTTAAGGGAGGTTTCACTTACCTACTGTTATTTTTAATTGTCGTTTGTACCAATTGATTAATAAATAACTTTCAAGAGTCGTTGTTGTAATTAAAGTTGAATATTCTCATTTGGGTTCTTATTGCTTTATGATTTCTTTTCAACAAAGTCAAGCTAGTGAAATTGATCAAATGTTCATGAAATATGTGAATAAGATAAAGGTGTGAAAAAAGTCTAAAACGCTAGTGTTTTCCCTATAATTAAGGAGTATTCTTGGGGTGATGACGATAAGTGATCTTACTCGAAGTATGATTAAGGATCTTGGAGTTAGCTACGGTAAGTTTGATTCGTTAGGCCAGTACTCATATCATATGCAAGTGCTCCTCATGCCGTGTAGTGTGTGGTAGCAACATTATAGCGTTTCAAAGTTAATTAGAAAGTAGTCGGATCCATTAATTTGTTCGAATGTTTACATGAAGGATCGAACACAAACACCTCTAGAACCATTCTAAGGGGCAGAGAAATAAACATAAAATTTCTAATACAAACACCCCTAATTTACATGTGTCACAAAAGGGGTGCACAAGAAAAAACATGTGTCATAAAAGGATTCATCCATACTAAATTGTAGTTAAGTATAGCTTTGAAATGACAAAAGAGTATAATTTAAGATTCAAATTTGATCATTGAATCACATCTAGCATCTAATTTTTAATATTCACCTTTTAAGATGATATATAACATTTCAAATTTAATATTAAGTTAATTTAATCTGCACTAGTAAAAAACTAAAAAGTACACTAGAAATTTTTACTTTTTTGGTGAAAGATATTTAAAAAATTTGTCATACGAAACAGATAGTTAAAACACTGGAAA
This sequence comes from Raphanus sativus, assembly GCF_000801105.2. Classification (NCBI taxonomy): domain Eukaryota; kingdom Viridiplantae; phylum Streptophyta; class Magnoliopsida; order Brassicales; family Brassicaceae; genus Raphanus; species Raphanus sativus. The sequence goes on along the minus strand of NC_079517.1, from coordinate 1,174,765 downwards.
ACCGTAGATAAGACGGAGATTTGAAAAAGAAATGCACAACAAATAACTTTGAATTTCTTTCATCACACATTTAATTAAATTTTAGTAAGTAAAAAAATGGATTCTTTATAGATAAACATGTGTAGAAAGAGTTTCTAATGAATCTTATGGTTGTAATTATATTACTTATTTTAGAATGGAATGATATGGATGAATTCTATAAAAAATTACCATTTTATCTCGAAGGTAACGGAATAATCATTCCACATATCCCCTAGACTATATTTGAGAAGTAATTTTTCCACAGGTATTTTCTACAATCATTTTCACAAAAATAATATGACATGGCTACTAAAATTGATGACATGTCTTATAAATTAATATGACATGGACAATTATATTTAATGTTAATTTATATTTTTGGTAAATTTTTAAAATATGGTAATAACTCATATATTACATTTATTGTCGATTTATATTTTTGGACTTTTTAAAAATATGGTAATAAGTCATAAATCATCATTAAAATAAATATATTCAATTATGGCATTTCAAATTTCGAAATATCATTTAAATTAAAAATATTTCAAAAATATATACATATTTTTAGAAAATTATAAAAATTAAATCATAAAATCAAATTAAATCGTAAAATCATCAGTTTCTTATATATATCTACAGATTTTATAAATATTGTTTTATTTAATTTTTGACAATTATGCAATTTTACATATTTAATTAAAATAAATAGATAGAAAAATTTACCTAAGATTATAATTTTAAATATATACATGCACATTTTTAAATATAATTCAAAATAAACAAATTGTTTTATCTTATTTTAATGTTCAGTTAAATCAAATTTATATTAAAATATTGATAAGAAAAAGAAAATTTATAATCTCTATAATATTATTTGAGAAGTCAGTTTACTATGTGTCGCGCTCATGTTAACTCTCGCAATGGTTGATTACGATCACACCCTTAATGAATCAAAAATATTATATATAATTACTATATTAAAATTGATTTCCCTTTTTTAAATAATTTCTGTTAATTAGAAATTTCCTCTTTATTAACATATATAGTTAAAAACATCTTTAAATTAAAAAAAAACGAATTTAAAACAAGAGAATATATTTATATATAATATGATTTCATAAAAAGGAAAGTTAACAAAAATAATTTTGATATTTAGAAAAATAGATATTTCCTTTAAAACATAACCTTAACCAATATAAAAATATTTCCAAAGTAATAAAAATATTTTCCTTATGTCTTTATATTTTCTCAAATAATTACATAAAAATTGATTAGATAAACCAATATACCTATAGGTAAATAATAATATTTTAATTAGTATTATTAAAATGGTTTATTCATTATTATAATATTTATTGACTATTAATATTTTATAATTAAAAACCTAAAAATGTCTATAATTTTATTTTACTTATATAAAATAATTTCTCAAGAAAAATTAAAAGAACTGATATTTATTTTTAAAACGTTAATTGATATTTTTATGATAAATAATTTCATCACAAGCATATTTTGAACAAGAAATTACAAAAAAAAAATTTAAAATTATATAATCCTAAAATTTTTAATAAACTAAAATATTATATTTTGCCACAATTAAAAATTTATGTTTTACTTAATATATAGTTTACTTTTTTCCCTTTTCCCTTATATTTGTACAATCCAATATACCTATGATAAAAGTACATAAGAAAATCTGAATTATTATATTCAAGAATATATTTTCAGTTTAATTTTATAAATCTAAGTTATAATATTACTTAGAACTTACAAAATATTTTAGTTATTATAAATACCAATATGCGTTTTGAGATTAAAAAATGTATCCGTCATTTTTATGCAACTTTCTACTGATTATTTCTTTATTTTTAAAATATTTTAAGAATAAAAAATAAAAAATTGTTATAAATATTACAAAAAAATATATTTACACATTTAAGATGAAAAACTGAGTTGAAGCGATAAACAATCTAACTGGATTAATAAAAATAAAAATAATTATACTTTAATATAAAAGAATATATGTCACCCTATCCACAAAATGAGTAATTAGACTAATCAATTTTATTATATATAAAATCAAACGTAAAATAAAGAACATATTATTTTATAGTAATGTTTATTATTTTATACATATAAATTAAAGGATGCTTCAAACCATACCAATAAATAAAAATAAATTACTAACTAATTGTTACAGTTTATTTATTTGGTAAAACATATATATATATGAGATTTCAAAATATTATTGCTATTTTTATTTATGTATTCTGAATAAACCAACACTTAAGTTCTTTATTTGATTTTCAAAAATATATATAATATTATTACTAAAATATATATACATATCTAAGGGAAAAATCAATCCAAATTAAAATTACAAATTATTCATAAATTTAATATATTTAGAATAAAAAATACCATGGTTGAATTTGAAGAATTTGATGATATCTAATATACTAAAGTGATAATCAAACTAATCATATATTACATATCCAAAATCACACATCTAAGTAAAACAAAAAAAAATTATAGAATAATCGAAATTAAAATTAAACTATTAATAAATTATTACAATATATTTACATTATAAATATTTATATCTGTGTATGAGTACGGAAAAATCACCTAGATTGTTGATGAGTATGTTTAAAATCTTATTGGCGATTGGTTTCATCCTCTTGAAATGGTCTGTCACTTGCTCCTATACAAAATTAAGAAACCATCTTATAGTAGTTAGACTCATTTGATCAAAATATAATCATTATAAAATATTCAAGAATATACCTAAATGATAACTAAATCGACTAGATATAACATATCTAAAATCATATGTCTAATTAAAGTAATGCAATATTATTATTAATATAAATTATGCATAAAAGTTATAAATTAAATTTAAAATTAAAATATATAGCAATCAACTATTATATTATATTTATTTTATAAATATTTATTTTCCGTGCATGAGCACGGAAAAATCACCTAATTATTAAGATTTTTATTTTTCCTTTTTCATAATAGTATTTTAAATTAAATTATTTAGTTTCCTATTTATTATAGATAATCTTCATTAAATTGTTATTTAGTTTTTCCTATTTACATAATAGTATTCTAAATTATTAGATTAAGCTTTAGTTTCCTTTTTAATATTGTTTTCTAAATTATTTAAAAAGGAAATATACATAAAATAAAATATTGAACACCTATATATGAACGTGATTCAAAACATTTGTAAACAGTTATTTAATATATTTATTTTACAAGAAAATAATATTTTAAAAAAACTTTCTTAAACAGTTATACTATCTGAAAATTAGTTTCTGACGTTTCATGATCACTTTAGTTCTCAAAATAATTAGTACACTGATATTTTAAATGGCCTAAAATATTATGCATAATGCAATTGTTAATATTTCAATTTTTAGTTTACCTTTTTTATAATTGTATTTATTTAGTTTCGGCTTTATTAATGATAAAAATAAAACATTTTAGTTTAAAAACTAAAGTTTACCACATTTAAATATTTTGTTTAAATTTTAATTTATATATATATATATATATAAAAGAAAAAGATTTAAATAATACAAGTTGACTATGGAACATATACTGATCATCTGATCCTTTTTTGTGAAACTATCATCTGATCCTATCATAACCCTTTTATGTTACAACTAATTTTAAATTAAATAACCAATTAAATGATTAAAAAGTAAAATTATGATTGCCAATTTATCCAAACTAAATTTAGATAATATGATACTATTTTATTTTTCCAAAAAACAACATATAAATCATTATAAGAAATACCAAAATATACTTACAAGTTACAATAAATTGAAATAAATGCAATTAACAAAACTTATTTGGTTTTTATATACTTAAAACTCAAAATGCAAAAAATATTTATACCCGTGCATGAGTACGGGAAAATCACCTAGTATTAATAAAAAGTTAAATATAATTTATATTTATCGGTTAAAAAAATATTTTAAAATTTTTTTACTGCACATGGTGCAGGAAAACACCTAGTTCCAAAAAATGCTAAGCAAAATATTCCATTGAAAATTTGATAAGGAAAAAAATGGAATAATATATTTTATATTCTACTACATGTCATTCATTTTACTCTATCCATCTTTGTTCTATTTATAATTCCTTTTAGATTTACCATTACAGTCAATATATATCTCACTTGATAGAATCTTATCTTTAATTTCTTGATTTCTTTCCTTTTCCTTAATTATTTTAATATATCTATAAAAGTATCTACCAATGAAAATGCTCTTATGAAATATGCGCATCTTCAAAGCTTGTTCACTTTTAAGAGATAAACCAAAATTTAATTGCACAGAATTACAGACAAGTGTTTACATTCTATTTCTTTGAGAAATTTTCTTGAATCTCAGACATGCTCTAAGAAAACTAAACCGAAGTCCCTCCTTTAAATAAATATTTGACTTATATATTGTAATAATACAATAAAATCCATGATTTGAAGATCGTTAGCATTCCTGGAATTGGTGACGTGACACCCAGTTAGGTCTACTGGAATGTATATATAACCGGATAAGCTCTATGCTTTAGACATATCGGCAAATAATCGTATCTACTTTTTTTTTTTTTGTTCAACATAATCGTATCTACTAATATTCTAAAAATCTGTCATTGTGTTTCATTCCAAAGAGTACAATGGAAACCGCGAACATCAACAGTCAAACAAATCTTCTATCGAAGATAGACCTAGAAAAGCAAAACCCAACCAAAACGTTCCCACCAATCTCTGAGCTTAAAGCTGAGGCAAAGTCTCTCTTCTCCTTAGCCTTTCCAACAATCCTGGCCGCTCTCATCCTCTACGCTCGCTCAGCCATCTCCATGCTCTTTCTCGGTCATATCGGTGAACTAGAGCTCGCTGGTGGCTCCTTGGCCATTGCCTTCGCCAACATCACTGGATACTCAGTCCTCGCAGGCCTTGCACTCGGCATGGACCCACTCTGCTCTCAAGCCTTTGGAGCCGGCAAGCCAAAACTCCTCTCACTAACTCTTCAGAGAACCGTGCTTTTCTTGCTCACCAGTTCGCTTGTGATCGTCACTCTGTGGCTCAACTTGGGAAAGATCATGATCTCTCTCCATCAAGATCCAAGTATTTCATCGTTGGCTCAAACATATATCCTATGCTCTATTCCTGACTTGCTCACCAACTCTTTTCTTCATCCTCTTCGCATATACCTTCGAGCACAAGGAATCACAAGCCCATTAACGATCGCAACACTAGCCGGCACCATCTTCCACATACCCATCAACTTTCTCCTCGTTTCTTACATGGGATTGGGTTTCGTCGGTGTTTCAATGGCTGCAGCCGCTTCAAATCTCTTTGTCGTTGTGTTCCTTGTGGTCCACGTTTCGGTCAAAGGTCTACACGAGCCAACGTGGACTCGCCCCAGCTCAGAATGTTTCAAAGACTGGGTCCCACTGATCAGTCTCGCGATACCTAGCTGCGTAGGCGTATGCCTAGAGTGGTGGTGGTACGAGATAATGACCGTTCTTTGTGGCTTACTCGTAAACCCTAAAACACCAGTTGCAGCGATGGGTATTCTCATCCAAACGACGTCGTTGCTTTACATTTTCCCATCGTCTCTAGGGTTCGCCGTCTCCACCCGCGTAGGCAACGAACTAGGGTCAAACCGACCCGAAACGGCTAGGTTATCAGCCATCATTGCCGTTTGTTTCGCCGGGGTAATGGGCATGACTGCCTCTGCGTTTGCTTGGGGAGTAAGCGACGTATGGGGACGGATCTTCACAAACGACATTGACATCATCAAGTTAACAGCGGCTGCCCTGCCTATTCTAGGGCTCTGCGAGCTCGGTAACTGCCCGCAAACAGTAGGTTGCGGTGTCGTCAGAGGCACGGCACGGCCGTCCAAAGCTGCCAACATAAACCTAGGAGCGTTTTATCTCGTTGGAACGCCTGTAGCGGTTGGGCTAACGTTTTGGGCCGCGTATGGATTTTGTGGGCTTTGGATAGGTCTTTTCGCGGCTCAGATATGCTGTGCTGCTATGATGCTTTATGTTGTGGCTACTACAGACTGGGAGGGAGAAGCGAAGAGAGCCAGAAAGCTAACGTGCAGTGAAGGCGTCGATGTGGTGATTACAGCGCAAGGTAACGGTGATGACCTTACGGAACCATTCGTTTACGTTGTCACGGTCGCTGCTGATTGACTCTAATCGAATGGTTTGCGTTTTTTCTTTTATTCTTTTTTGACTTGGAATGATCGGTTCCTTTTGGGGTGTATATTTTGATAGCTTTTAAAACTCAATGTGAACGAAAACAAAAGAATTTTATTCATATTTTTCATCCCATGTAACTTTGTCATATTTATTTGTACTGTATGCTACTCTAGAAGAAAAAATGTGTGTAACCGGCTGGTTAATGAAATCCAAATAAGAATTCAAAACTCGAATTACTCTTATTATATGTGTGTAAGTATTTATAAAACACTTCATCTTTTCATATTAAGTATAATTTTGTATATAATATTTTTGAATGAATAGAAAAACACAAATAAAATAAAATATAATATACGAATCTTATACACTATCATCTAAATAAAAAATTAACTATGATAATTATATTATATTAAAAATAATTATATAAAATTATTAGATTACATTTTGTATATTTATTGTGATTTTTGATTTTACGTTTAAATATAAAATAATGTAATAGTAACTTATTTTATGTTTTATAAATTATATTTTTATAATTAAATTGGAACAAAACTAACTTAACTTTTGCCATTGTTCAACACAACTCTCCGTGTTCAACACTATTTCACAATCTTATTTTCATCTCTCTCTATGCATATATATAACCTAAATTAATTTATGAATATATTGACATTTATATATATAGTTAGAACAACAAAAGAATTGACATTTATATCATTTAATTTTGGAGTAAATTTTGAACATCTTCCTCAAACTCTTATTTTGTAAAAGGATTTAAAAATATAAGAGCACCTTTATCCCTAGTTTCCTACAAAAAGAAAGGTTTCTTAAGCAAAAAAATACAGGGGGAACCCACTAAATAACAAAAATCGTATGTCCAAATCGTTAAATAAGAAACATTTTCGGTGAATTTTTTAACGGTTACCTCACTGATACGTGGCGATCCGCAATTATTTTTTTTAATTATTTTTTTGAGTCAGACAAAAACAGAAAAAAATAAATAAATAAAAAATCCATTAAAGATTTGTACGATAATGATGCTCTAAAAAGGTCACTAACATGATCACTGAAAGGGTCTGAAACCTAGGTTATTTCTCAAACACTTTCAAGAATAAAAAGAAAAACTTTTGACACAACTATGCTAATTTTTGTAAGGACATGGTCATTTTTACTTAAATGAAATTATAATTAACCTCAGTTGGAAAGTCATATGGCTATTCTTTTGAATTCTATCTGAGTTTCATGGCTACAAGATCAACTCCTAATTTGTAAATATAAATAAATGAACAAGCATTGATTGAAACCACAGTTCACGAGAAGAGTATTGTCACACCAGAAACCAACAAGAAAGGAAATAAGAGAGAGTCACGGGCACTGAAAGACAACATCAATTGATGGAATAAAATTAACACTTTAGTTTAATTGTGTGTACAAAACTTTTTCGGTTCTGTACAATTTAAATGTGCACCTGTCAGTGGACTCATCACCAGCTTCATCCTTGCTATATAATTTATCTTTAGTTCATAAATGTTTTCGGATGGTGGCTGCTATACAACGGAAGAGAACATTGTGTACAGCGACATATTAAACTTTTTAAGTTTTTACTGAAATAATGAAATTCTATGGGGAAGCACTATTTAAAAAAAAACTGGTAATTATAAGAAAGTTGTAATTTTACAAAAAGTTAGAAAATTGCAACAATTGGAAAAAGTTGTAAGGAAACATTCATAAATTTCGTAACATCTAAACAATTCTAATTATTATTTTTAAAATCTGAAACTAACTGTTTTTAACGTTTCATTCACGAATATCAGAATATTTAGTAAACCCAAATAAATAATTTTCTTCAACCAACTTAGTTTCCAATGGTTAATCCGATGTGATGGAACCTAAGTTAGTGTCCATATTAGCTTCATGGAATTTGTGTTAGTTTCCATCTCATCTCATGGACTCTCTTAAATTTTGTCCATGTTCAACACAGCTCTCCTCTAGTCTTCGTTGTTCACTATTCCACACATAATGGAACCTCTCATTGACGTAATAGAGTCCTTTCTTTACATAAAATTGAATTCACATATGGTATAACTCGTGATTACCTTTTTGTTCCGCAGTGTAATAAATAATAAGAAGACGAGTACCACATCAATGTGGCTTGGAATTTTTTTTACATATCGTTTGTTTTTTCCTTCGTGGGTTGGGTTTCTATAACAAAATAATAGAGTCTCCTTGTATTTTAAATTTGGAATTTTGCTAGACCTCTCATTCTACGTGGATGTGAGTGGAACCGCCCCGTGACCTCTTTCTCTTCTGTCTCTTTTCACCTAATACCATTACCAAAGTACCAAACACTCGACCACCTCTCTAAACAACATAAACACTCACACATGTATATATACACATACATATTGAGAAACCCACATAAGCCATATATATTTATTGGCCGTACTTTGTATCTTTGGCCAAACCTAAAAAACAAAAACAGACACCTTATATTTTGTAATTGATTCTTGTCGTATAGATGCCCCAATTCAGTTCATCCCAAGCTCCCATTCTAATCTTCTCCCTTCTCATTATCCTGCTTTGTTCAGCGCAAACACAATGCCACACCAAAGGTCTACGATTACAACCAAGAAACCAGAAGACTGTGAACTCTACGAGTCAGACACAAAACCCTGAAGACGAATTCTTGAAATGGGTTAGATACGTTGGGAGCCTCAAGCACTCGGTGTTCAAGGCAGCCAAGAACAAAATCTTCCCTTCGTATACACTCACGGTCCATAAGAAACACAATAAAGGCGACTTCACTAAAATCCAAGACGCCATTGATTCTCTCCCTCTCATCAATCTTGTTCGTGTCGTCATCAAAGTTCATGCTGGAGTTTACAAGTAAGTACAATTCTCTTCCTTTTTTTAGTTCTATATATTAGATGAGTTGCTTCAGTTTGGTACATTTACTATTAGTATTTAATCAAAACATATACTGTTTAATTATTGTTTAATCAGTTCATCTTAGTTTCCTTTTTATTTTTAACATGAGGAATAGACGGCAGAATATTAATTAGGTCGGTCTTTTTATTAGTATGTTACTTTAGTTAGGTCGATCTTGCAGGTATATTGTTTATATAAAAAAAACTGAGTGGTACATTTTGGAATTGATCAATACCAACTTGGTACCACATCATCTGTAGATTTATGTTCCTTTTTTCAATCTGTGGATGTAAGTATATATTCCAACAGCCTGAACGGTAGATACTGTATTTTGTCTCTATACATTTTGCATTTTTGCAATTTGTTTTCACTCTAAACCGGCCATATCTTTTATCTTCGTCCTTTTCTTACATTTGCATGAGCCAAAAGTAATTATGAAAATGAGAGAATTTAAAACACGTATTGCCAATAAAAAATGTAGCAATCTTTCTCTCAAAATCAATACTATATCACCTCGTCAAACCGGATTTTTTTTTAATATAGTATATGTAAAAGGTGGAGGAGTTCCTATCTATGTTATGTATATAATCTCTAACAAATCGAATTTAATAGTGACATTTTGGGTACTATCGAGTTATAAAGCACCATGGGTCCACATACACAAACACACTCCACGATCACCATCCATAGTTTTATATTGTTTATTTCTTACTAAAGCTATTCTTCAAAGATTTATAATAGAATTTAACAAAATAAATAATAATTATTATACAATGTAACAATACAGAGAAGATTAGCAAGGATGACACCTACAAATTGAGAAATTGTCCAAAATTTTTTTAGTCAAAAAAAAAAATTACGATAATAATAATTGTAATAGTAAAAAATTGGGGAAAATGGATGTAGGGAAAAAGTGAACATCCCTCCAATGAAGGCATTCATAACAATAGAAGGAGAAGGAGCAGATAATACAATAGTGCAATGGGGAGACACAGCACAAACGCATGACCCAAGAGGCAATCCCATGGGCACATTCAACTCTGCCTCGTTTGCCGTCAACTCTCCTTTCTTTGTCGCCAAGAACATCACTTTCAAGGTATAACTTGCTATACCATTAGGTCCATTACCATAGTTTTCATACTATTTGGATGGATCAGTTTTGAATCCATCTTAGCGGTCTTATCTGTATGCAGAACACGACCCCAGTTCCCTTGCCAGGCGCGGTTGGAAAACAAGCGGTGGCGTTGAGAGTGTCAGCGGACAATGCTGCATTCTTCGGGTGTAAAATGCTTGGTGCTCAAGACACTCTCTATGACCATTTGGGAAGACATTATTACAAAGACTGTTACATTGAAGGGTCTGTTGACTTTATATTTGGCAATGCCCTTTCTCTCTATGAGGTAAACTCACAGTGTGGTCTATATATGTTGCTCACTCTCCACCCTTTTACAAATGACTTAACTAGCAGTTTTAGATTGGTATTTTACTACTAAGAAGTGATGTTTTAAACTAGGGGTGTCACGTGCACGCGATAGCGGATAAGCTAGGAGCAGTGACGGCGCAAGGGAGGAGCAGTGTGCTAGAGGACACAGGATTCTCGTTCGTGAAGTGTAAGGTGACAGGGACAGGAGTTTTGTACCTTGGGAGGGCATGGGGTCCCTTTTCGAGAGTCGTATTTGCTTACACCTATATGGAAAACATCATCCTCCCTAAAGGCTGGTACAATTGGGGCGACCCTTCACGCGAGATGTACGTTTACTTTACTCTTCACTACTATTTTTTTCTTTTAAAACTACATACTATAACCAAACTCTATATCATATCAGTGGGCTTCGAAGATAACACTTACTCCAAATACTAAAAACTAACGGACTATAATAACATGTAAACTTTGGACATTTCAGTCCAACTTTGCAAAACATGATCTCGTTGCCTCATCCATTTTAGAGTGTTGTCCCCACCACTACACAACTCGACATCTTTCAACCGACTTAATTCTTGTCTTATATTAAATTTTTGTGTGCGCGTGCATTCCTTTTATAAATATTGAAGTTTAAACCCATTAAGGTAGGCGTGCATAGTCTATTCTAGTGCTCTAGAATGCATGCATAGATACAGAGCATCAAACATTATCATCAGAATATATAAATAAAAATGTAAAGAAAGAAGTAATTGAAAGTGTAAGAGAAACAAAAATGTGGATGCAGGACGGTGTTCTATGGGCAGTACAAGTGCACGGGAGCAGGAGCAAACTATGCAGGGAGGGTGGCTTGGGCAAGAGAGCTCACCGACGAAGAAGCTAAGCCTTTTATTTCTCTTACCTTCATCGACGGCTCTGAATGGATCAGACTCTAACCATTACTCTTTTCTCTTTTTTTTTTTGTCACTCTTCTTACCTAATTAATAATGTACATTTTATCAATAAAATTAAGAGAAATACATTTTTAAAAATAAATTTACATAGACCTCATCTTCTTGTATTGATAACTCAACTTTTGATCCTACCCACACATTTTTAATACAATTTTTATGCCACTAAACAACAATACTGCATTCTATTTTTACAAAGCATCTTTCTCACACCTAGACAGTGGCATTTTAACCGAAACCAAACCGAACCGAAAAATCAAAACCAAAACTAAACCGATATTCACATATTCGAAAGAGAACAAAAAAAAAAGAAACAAATGTCCAGTCCAGGCTAGTCAAGTCACACCAAGTGGAAGCGAAGATTCAACCAATGTAATCTTGTGCAAGTGAATGATGACGACATCAAAAGTAGTAATAATAATAATATTGTAAAGATCAATAATGGCTAAAGGTGACATAAAGAAGGTGATGATCATCATCTAAAGAACACAGAGACACTCCATTGATGTCGAAATCAACAGCTCTCATCTTCCTAGTCACTGCTCTGTCTTACTTCCTCTTCTCAACTCCCCCACCAAAACCTCACCACTACCACACACTCTTCCTCTCATCTTCCTTCTCCGACAACGCATCCATCGCCTCAAACCTCCGCGCCCTCACGCGCCTCCCCCACATCGCCGGCTCAGCAGCCAACGCCGAAGCTGCAGCATACGTCCTCTCCGTCTTCACCTCCTCCTCTCTCAAATCCCACCTCGTCTCTTACCAAGTATCTCTAACGTACCCAGTTCATCGCTCCCTCGTACTAACAACAACACCCAAAGACTCAGCAAACCCGACAACGACGACTTTCGCTTTAGAACAAGAACATGTCGGAGACAACCCTCACGCAGACGAAGTCACGCCCACGTTCCACGGCTACGCCAAGTCAGGCAACGTCTCCGGTCCCGCGGCGTACGCGAACTACGGACGCGTCGAAGATTTCGCCGCCGGCGGGAACTTCTCCGGCGCCGTAGCGGTCGCGAGGTACGGGAAGATTTACAGAGGAGACATAGTGAGGAACGCGTACGAGGCGGGAGCCGTAGGAGTTGTGATATACACAGACAAGCGAGATTACGGAGGAGAGGAGTGTTTTCCGGAGAGTAGATGGATGCCGCCGAGTGGTGTTCAAGTGGGTACTGTTTACAATGGGCTGGGTGATCCGACGACTCCCGGGTGGGCTAGCGTTAATGGGTGTGAGAGGTTGTCGGAGGAGGATGTGGAGCTGAGTGGTGATGCTCCGGGTATACCTTCGCTGCCTATATCTGCTGCTGATGCGGAAGTGATCTTGAAGACTGTTGGGCCTGGGCCTGGGCCTGGGCCTGGGATCTTGAACCTGAGCTACGTTGTGAGTTTTTTTTTTGTGAAAGTCTGTTAGATTTTGTGTGTTAAAAAGATTTGAATGTTTTTTGGCGGGGGTTGGTGTGTCAGGGGAGAAGTGTTATAGCTGAGATTGAGAATGTTATTGGAGTCATTGAAGGTGAAGAAGAGCCTGATAGGTAGTTTACCATTCACAGTTGTATTTGTAAAATATAGATAGACTGACTTGTGTTGTGTGTTGGTTTTAGATATGTGATTCTTGGAAACCATCGAGACGCTTGGACTTTTGGAGCTGTTGATCCCAACAGTGGGACAGCTGTTCTTTTGGAGGTGAGTAAAGTTTTTCTTCCTTTCCAAGCCAACATGTGTTTGTAAATAAATGGTTCCATTATCTTGAAAAACTACTTGTAGATTGCACAAAGACTAGATAAGCTTCAAAAGAGAGGATGGAAGCCTAGACGAACGATTATTCTGTGCAATTGGGATGCTGAGGAGTATGCTCTGGTGTCTAGCCTCCTCTATCTCACTCTTTATGTAATGTTGAAGCAGTTCAGCAGTAAGCCATGTTCTTGATGTAATTTTTTTTTTGTTTCTGTAGATTGGTTCAACAGAATGGGTAGAAGAAAATAGAGAGATGCTAGCTTCAAGAGCAGTGGCCTACTTGAATGTAGATTGTGCGGTATCCGGCCCAGGGTTTCGTGTTTCTGCGACTCCACAACTCGATGACTTGATAAAACAAGCGGCTAAAGAGGTATCATCTAACAGTCTTTTATCTCTAAAGCTAATCTTGGAATTGGTTTAGTGTGTTAATTTTTTTTGGTTTTAAACAATCTGCAGGTCCAGGATCCAGATAACACAACACAAACCGTCTATGAATCGTGGATAGGATCAAGCAACTCTGATGAGGTAAGTGAAGAATACACTAAAATTTTAGATACACCTAGAAGATTACAATTCTTTTTGTCAAATGGATAAAACTGATTTGTATAACTTTGGTATGTGAAGATAGGAAGATTAGGAGGTGGAGGGTCGGATTACGCATCGTTTGTGCAGCATGTAGGTGTTCCAGCAGTTGACATGCTTTTCGGAGGAGGTAAGTCTTTTGAATCAGTCCCTCACACACTAACACTAAACATCATGGTCTGTTGTATCAAAACACAGAGTTACTTTTTTAGAGACTAATTAATCATTGTTTTTTTTTAAATGATTAATAAATAACAGGGTATCCAGTCTATCACTCTATGTATGATGACTTCACTTGGATGGAAAAATTTGGAGACCCTATGTTCCAAAGACATGTCGCAATAGCAAGTGTTCTAGGTTTGGTCGCTCTTCGGTTAGCAGATGATGAGTTCTTACCTTTCAACTATACCTCCTATGCATCAGAACTCAAGGTAAAAACTAAATTTGATCAAAACAGTTTAATGAGCGAGTAAAATTTCTGTTAGTAGTGATTGTCCGTCTACCTGTGGAAAACAGAAAAGTGCAGAAGATTTGGAGAAGGAGAAGTTAGGCCATGGCATAGATTTGTCTCCGTTAATCAAATCAATCCAAGATCTATATACAGCTGCACAAGAGATCAATATAGAGAAAGAGGTTAATTATTGTCTATTAAGTTCTGATTTTTTTTTTTTTGACAAAATCAAACTGTGGCTTCACTGGACTCTGTACAGGAGGGGGTAAAGGGAGCTTTGAGAGTGAGAGAGGTGAACGACAGATTAATGATGGCGGAGAGAGCTTTGACAGACAGAGACGGACTCTCTGAAAGACCGTGGTACAAGCATTTGGTATACGGACCATCCAAGTACGATGACTATGGGTCCAAATCGTTTCCTGGAGTTGATGATGCAATAGACAACGCAAAGAGAGTAAACACCAAAGCTTCTTGGGAACACGTTCAACACGAGGTATGGAGAGTTTCTAGAGCTATAAGACATGCATCACTTGTCTTGAGAGGTGAATTGAGATGATGATGATTTCAAGAAGGCTACTGGTGCTACTACTATCACAATGTGTAAACAATAATAATATAACACTAGATTTTGACCCGCGCTTTTGAAGCGCGGGATATTTTACGATGAAAAATTTTATTAATAATTTAACAAATATTTTGGTTATTTTTAAAGAGTGTGTATTTAAAATATTTTTGCATTTAAATCAGTATTTTTAAATTCAACCCGATTGTGATTATACCGGTTAATCCGGAGATCTGACAATTCAATTTATGTTTTTAAAATATTCATATTAAAAAATCACTAAAACCCGAGACTGACCGATTGAACTGATGGATGACCGATATGTAATCTAATTGGATTTAAATTGTAATAGTTTCATAATTTGTAATCTTATAATCAAAATTTTAAAATTCACTATTTTGCAATTTATGAAATTATGAAGTTTTTACAAAATTTTAAAGAGAAAATGATAGATATAAAATAACTAAGATTAATTATTGTATTATTTGGAAACATTGATAGTAGTATAAAAAAGTATATTGTTTGGAAACATGGATAGTAGTATAAAGAAAGAAACATTAGTGACTTAATGTATGTTTAACTATAAAGTATAAAGGTGTATTTAATTTAAAAACTTACAAAATAAATGTTAGGTCCAACAAAATGTTTCTGTTTTAATAAGATAGATACAAAAGACAAAAGTTAAAATATGTTTTCCTGTGTTGTTGTACACATTAAACAAATCTTTTTAACTTCTAATCCAAATTTAAATATTTCCTGTGAAGCCCAATACTAATAAAAGCCCATGTAAAGGCCCATTACATCGTCATATCCCCGAAGTGCGACAGTCACCGTTCAGTTAAAACTCAAAACTATCCGACCAGACCAGACCAAGACGAAACCATGATGCTTAGCCACGCAACTTTCGCCCGGAAAACGCCACTCGTGTTCAATTCTCTTGGTGTTTCCTGTAATGACAGTCGAAGAAATCTAACTGGAGCTGGTTCGAGCAGAGCTATTTCGTTTGGTTACAGAAACGGTTCACTGAATTTTGGCCGTATCAATTGGTCTGGTCGTCCCGGAACTGGCTTTAGCCATCTGGGTCGGGTCTCTTCGGTCCCAGGTGGAGGTTCAGGTGATTCCGGCGGTATTGGTGGAGGTTCAGGTGGTGGTGGTGGTGGTGGTGGAGGTGAAGATAGCGGCGGAAACGGAAACAAGTGGTCATTTCTGTCATGGTAAAGATTTTGAATTTGCTCCTTATTATTACCTCAACAACTTGTTTATTGTGTAAAGATAGATTGTTTCTTTGTTGTTATGTGGGTGCTTTACACTCAGGTACTTGGCTCTCCTCTCGGGTTATCCTGTTTTGACCAAATCCGTGACATCAGCACTTTTGACCCTCATTGGTGATTTAATCTGTCAGGTATATTGGTGGTGTTGCTTTGATTCTTCTTCACTAGTTATTATCTTTCAAGTTTGAGTTTGCTTATTCTTTGTTTCACTTTGTGTTTCAGCTTACAATCAATAAGACCTCATCTCTTGACAAGAAGAGGACACTCACGTTTACCATCTTGGGCTTAGGGCTTGTCGGTCCATCTTTGCACTTCTGGTATTTTGCATCCATTATATGATATTCATGTGTTAACTTTATGTGTGTTGTTTTTACATTGCTGCTAACTGGTTTTCATTTGATGAGACTTATGCATATATTACTTAATGCTTGTTCTTGACTCTCGCAACTTCATTAGGTACTTGTATTTGAGCAAAGTGGTGACAGCTTCCGGATTATCAGGCGCAGTTTTGCGACTTTTACTGGACCAGGTAGCATATTTTCCTGTTCGCCGACCAACCTAACCACCTTTTATGTTCTTATCTTGCTTCCTTTGTGTTAAAAACCTTTTTTTTTTTTTTGGCAGTTTGTTTTTGCTCCAGTTTTTGTTGGAGTTTTCTTATCAGCTGTTGTGACGCTTGAAGGAAAACCATCAAACGTCATACCGAAGCTAAAGCAGGTTGGATCAAAAGCCAGCTACCTTTTCTTTTTTATTTCCACGACATATGTTTATCGCATGGTGCAGAGTGGGAAAGCATGTTGCAGGAATCCAGAGTTTGTTACTCTGTTTTATTTTATCGGTATTCTGTTTTGAATCCATGAATTGCTGGTTGTGTAGGAGTGGACTGGTGCAGTTCTAGCAAATTGGCAGCTTTGGATTCCATTTCAGTTTCTTAACTTCAGATTTGTTCCACAAAACTTCCAGGTTTGTTTACTTAACGACCACACTCGGTTTCTACTTAGTACCTACTACCCACCCAGCCATATCCTAGCAATAAGTTATTGGATCGTTTCATGGTAAAGTCACATTTCGCATAATGAGCATGAGACTAACTACACTAGAATGACAATATAGCTCTTTAGTTCATATCAGTTTTTTCACCCTTTTGCTTAAAGTTTGTTCTCACTGGCCGAGAGGATAAATCAGTGTCTTGTATTTGAATTGCAGGTACTCGCTTCCAACGTAGTTGCTTTGGCTTGGAATGTGATCTTATCATTCAAAGCTCACAAAGAAGTTGTGACAAAGTAGGAATGTTTCATTCCCTACAGCTACATGTGTTGTTGGATTGTAATCGGCAGAGTTTTGGGGACAGAGTTCTTGTCTGCTGAATGCAAATGTTCGCACTTTTTTCATGAATGTTGAAACAACCTTTTGTCTTTAAACACAATGGCAGAGCCCCCACATTTCATGTTTGACTAACAGTTTCCAAATAATTTGAAATTTGGTTCAATTGCGTTGGTGACTTTAAATTTCAAAAGGAAGTTTACCAAACCAATCAACGATCCTCGACAACAACAAAAATATTAAAGTCTTCAACAGTTCCAATAATGCGTCCAGGCAATGTGATCATCATGTATATATGAATAAAAAAGCAAATCTAACACAATTCCAATTGTGTTTCTCTTCTCATCTTATTCTCGGCATGCACTTCACAATGCTTGAATCTCACAGACCAATGGTCTTCTGAAACTTTGTAATCTGGTTCAGGAAGATCCATGTCATCTGCCAAAAAAAAAAAAAAAACCATCATATCAACCATCTCAGAGACAAGCCTAAACTCTTGAGTCTTGAGCATTGTAAGAAAAGGTGCAAAAATAAATATCTTCTTTTTTAAATATTACCATGACGTGAGGGGCGATCCTGACGCAGTAAACAGGGAAACCTGTGTAGAACTTCAGAGGTCCTCCTGACTTCAAGGTTTGCATTGCACAGTCAAGCGAACCAGTGTATGGATACTTCCCCTGAGCGTCCGGTTGCATTTTCTGGATCTGAGTTTTGACAAAGTCAAATGGTAGACTGCAAGCCGCAGCGCAGAACCCCGAAACAGCACTTGCTCCTGCCCAACGGGACACACAACCAAAACGTTACCACAAGACAAAACTGATAAAAAGCCTTCTTGTCTAATTCTTAACGCAGAACTACTGTAACTAGTGGAAGAGAAAGCTTACCAACGACGGTAGAAGTCTC
This sequence comes from Raphanus sativus, assembly GCF_000801105.2. Lineage (NCBI taxonomy): Eukaryota > Viridiplantae > Streptophyta > Magnoliopsida > Brassicales > Brassicaceae > Raphanus > Raphanus sativus. The sequence goes on along the minus strand of NC_079517.1, from coordinate 1,156,389 downwards.
CCCAAGACCGAGATTATCTCTCATGTACTCAGCACTCTGATCATAAGAAGCAAGCATCCCCATGTTCAAAGCCATGGCTCTGACCACGGTGGGACCACAACCTTTCCAGAGCGCCAAAACTCCTTCATCGGCGCTGATACGGTACAGCGCGTGGAAGGCGTTGGTGTAGTTCCTGCGCTGAGCTAACGGCAAGGTGTTGTCGGCTTGCATTCTGATAAGCGCCAGATCGGCCGGACTACCGACGCAAGCACCAATGGCACCGGCCGTCAGACCACACAGAGCCTTCTGATACAGAGGTAGCGGCTTCCCGTCGTTAGCTTCAATCGCTTTCGCAGTCAGCATCCTGGTGATAATTCATAAATGACACTTTTTTTTTTATTAGTAACAACATAACGCAATAAAGAAACATTTGATCTAGAAAGGGCTCATGATGATGATAATAATAAAGAAAACGTTAACTTACTTGAAGGATCCAAGACGGGCTGTGGTGTAAGTTGCTTGCCTCAGCAAACCAGCAGACAATCCCTAATGGAGATAAAAAAAAAATTAATAAGCTCAGAAATGTTGTGGTTAGCAAGACAGATCAACAACATGAACACATATATAAGTAACTGTTAATGAGCTTCAACACCAGTAGAAAACAACATACAACTTCAAAAATGAAGAGTAAATGCATCATCAAGATAGATCTAATAATATATATATATTTTTTTAAAAACTGTACCTTGTAGAAAGCACCAATACCATCATTCTTCAACATGTTCTTGGTCACACTGGCTGCAGATCCCTGACCTAGTTGAATCCTCACCTTCACCACCCAAAACAAAATCACATATATCATTTTCATTATACTTCTACATCACTCAACACCACAAGGAAGGATTCTACATTTCTAAGGCAATTCTAATCAAATCCAGATCTGAACTAAACCATATTAATCTAAACACATCAAATATTATCAAAGAGCTCACACACAATGAAATGAATGAAAAAAACAGATCTAAGAGAGAGAGAGAGAGACAAAAGGTAATAAGCTTTTGATAGATGGAAACGTTAAACGTTACCTTGATCATGTCAATCGGCTGGATGACGCAAGTCGCGAGCATACCGGAGGCTCCGCCATTGACGAAGGGCTTCACGGCGGTCCAGACACCAATCGGGGCGACTTTCTTCTCCTCCGCCATCTCTTTTTTTGTTTTCGAGGGGATCTTACGGACTCGAAACGAGAAGAAGAGATTCCGCAGAGAGAGAGAGAGAAAGAGATAGGCGGAGAAAGATACACACTTGCTTGGTGGAGAGGAAGCGAAGAAGTAAAGCTTAAAGGCTTTTTATAGATTTTAATTAAACAGTACTCAACTGAACTAAACCCTTCTGGATTATTATTATTATTATTATTATTTTTCGTTTGAGATCTGAATCCTTGTCCTATTTTTTATTAAGCAATCCGTGAGTATTTATTAAGCATTCACTTAACTATAAGATATTTCATTTTTTTTTTGAGAAACAGAACCTAATTTCTAATTTTCGAGTTGATGAATATAAATTCGTTGGAATCTTTAGTTTTTTCTGGTCCAATAAAATTCTTAATTTTTGAAATTGACATTTTTGTTGTATTTTTATTGGTTAAATACGACCCTTTTGGCATTTTGCACGCCGTAGTAGCTAGTGGACCAGTAGAGCTAATATTACGTTGCAGATTTTGATAATGTTGATGCCAATATACAAAAAGCTCTTCAACAATAACGCTCCTGAGTTCTGACTGTGTTACAATTATAGGGAAGAAGAAAAAAAACACATCAACATATTTATTTTGGTTTTGGCTTTTCGAGGAGGTATTTTTCCACTTGACTCCTCTTGATTAGTTTATCAAGTTTTTATCAAAAAAAAGAGCCAACACACTAGCTAACACTACTTGGCCGGATAACATATTTTCCATGGATAATATTAACACTTGCAAGAAGATGATGAAGAAATTTTTGTACAAGAAAAGCTTTTGATGATGAACTCTGATGTAACTCACAATGGTCGCGTTACCAATGAATTGAACCAAGATTTAAAAAAAAAAAACAGGAAGTGCAACGAAAATTGTACAGGATTAAAACAAACATGTAACCAACAAGGATCATAAGAAGACCAAAAAGAAACACACATTTTTTATTGTTCATTGCTTGAGAGAAGAAGGTGGTCAGTAGTCTTCACCTTCATCATCTTCATCGTCTCCACCTTCAGCACCCACCTCTTCATAATCTTTCTCCAGTGCGGCCAAGTCTTCACGTGCCTCCGAGAATTCACCTTCCTCCATTCCCTCACCCACGTACCAGTGCACAAACGCCCTCTTCGCGTACATGAGATCAAACTTGTGGTCGATCCGTGAAAACACCTCTGCAACAGCTGTGTTGTTGCTGATCATGCACACCGCTCTCTGAACCTTAGCGAGGTCACCTCCAGGGACAACCGTTGGAGGCTGGTAGTTGATTCCACATTTGAACCCTGTTGGGCACCTGCAAAGCAATTGTGTGTTGTTACAAAAGCAAACATGAAACAAAAAGCAACTACAGTTTCAGATTGTAAGATCATACATACCAGTCGACAAACTGAACAGTCCTCTTGGTCTTGATAGTACCAACAGCAGCATTAACATCTTTGGGAACAACGTCCCCACGGTACATCAAACAACAAGCCATGTATTTCCCGTGCCTTGGGTCACACTTTGCCATCATGCTAGCTGGCTCAAACACGGCGTTAGTGATCTCAGGGATCGATAGCTGCTCATGGTAGGCCTTTGCAGCTGAGATGACAGGAGCATAAGAAGACAGCATGAAGTGGATACGGGGATATGGGACAAGATTGGTCTGGAACTCAGTGATATCCACATTGATAGCTCCATCAAACCTCAAGGAAGTCGTCAAGGAAGATATGATCTGGGAGATCAACCTGTTAAGGTTAGTGTAGGTAGGCCTCTCGATATCAAGGGATCTGCGGCAGATATCATAGATGGCTTCGTTATCCAAGAGGACAGCGACATCGGTGTGCTCAAGGAGAGAATGAGTAGAGAGAACACTGTTGTAAGGCTCAACAACAGCAGTAGAGACCTGAGGAGAAGGGTAAATGGTGAAGCCAAGTTTAGACTTCTTTCCATAATCAACAGACAAACGCTCTAGCAAGAGCGACCCCAGACCAGAACCAGTTCCACCACCAACAGCGTTAAACACCAAGAAGCCTTGCAAGCCGGTACAGTTATCAGCAAGCTTCCTCACACGGTCAAGACAAAGATCCACAATCTCCTTCCCAACTGCAATTTACACAAACTTTTCAATCACCATTTTTTTAATTAATCCCTCCTAAGTAAGTAAGTAAATAAGAGAGAGTCAGTCTCACCAGTGTAATGGCCTCTGGCGAAGTTGTTAGCAGCATCTTCTTTACCAGAGATAAGCTGCTCTGGATGGAATAGCTGCCGGTACGTTCCGGTACGGACCTCATCGATAACAGTGGGCTCGAGATCGACGAAGACGGCTCTGGGAACGTGCTTTCCGGCGCCAGTCTCGCTGAAGAAAGTGTTGAAAGCATCGTGTGCTACACCAACCGTTGTATCACTGCCAATGATACCAAAGATTAGATTCCTCTCTCAACAAACAAGAAATGAAGAAATTAGGTTAGAATTATATACAGACCTAGGCATCATGCCGTCAGGCTGGATCCCATGTTCGAGGCAGTAAAGCTCCCAGCAGGAGTTTCCAACTTGGATCCCAGCTTGTCCTATGTGAATGCTTATGATCTCTCTCATCTTCGCTCGGGGGAACAATAAACCCTAATTCTTCAATCGTCTTCGGAGGAGGAGGAGGAGGAGGAGGAGGAAAGCGAGATCTTCTTTTTATTTTATTTTTTTGTTTTGTTGGTTTGAGTGATTTATTTATTGAAGGGGATTCTATAATTGGTTGGGGTCCGCTAATTTTTGTGACAGCCTGCCTTAGGTACTGTGATTAGACAATATACATGAGATTCGATCTGGCGGGTCTGATATTTTCTTCTTATCACCGGTTTGTGTTTCTTACCGGATTTAGGAATCTTCTGATAACCAAACCGGTTTAGCCGTTACTTTGTTCTTTTATCCCATTTTGGTTTGTGTTAAAAACTTAAAACTGGATTTAAGTTAGTGACTCGTTTTTCATTTTCTGTATCCAATTTTAGGATTATGTTAAGAAATGGAATTGAATTAAAAATAAGATTTATAACTTTTTGATTTTTGATATTCAATTGATAGGGGTGGAACATACACTTTATCCAACTAAATCAATTTTCTTGGTTTATAAATTGAAGTAAAGGTTTAGGGGTTTAACTATTTAGCGAGTATATATTATTAGGATTTTGTGCAAGTGCCAAACCGGGAATGATAATCCTCTAAAGATTGCACATGTGACATGTTATGTGTCTTTAATGTTCTTTTCTATATTCGGTAACTTACCTGTATTTATTTCAGACATGGCGCTATAGAGTCGTGTCTTCAAAATTTGAAATAAAGGTTTTCACGTTTTTATTTTGACTCATGGAGTAATCGAATGGGTATATATAGAAGAAACGAATGGTTCGGAAAATGGGAAAAGATCAATTAAGCCAATATGAATTGATCAAGTTGGATTAAGTAAGAAGAATTAATCTAGTCAACGGGATTACCTATCTAATAACTCACCATAATTAGAGAGATCGATGGTTATTCACTTTAGTTAAATGGACTGATTCAATAGCATAGTAACTTTGAGTCGCAAGCAAAACATATCTTGTTCTTATTAGGCCAATCACTGTGAAACTGACCGGCAGTGCCTCAAAATAGAGAAAATATAAACAAATTTAATATAATTCTATTAAAAATTAACAAAACAGAGAAAATAAAAAGAAACCCGAATAGCTCATGAAGAGTTTATACTAAACATACATAAAAAGAAAGAGGTGAATTCTTGAGCATTTCTTTTTCGTGCACCGATTCTTCAGCAATTCTTTAACTTGAAGGTTACCTTACATTGGTATCATAAATTCATAACATATATATAGGCTCCAACTGTATTGTTGAATTTTTGGAATAGAACGATATGGAATGACTTATTCCATTAGTTCTAAAAAAAATCATCATTTGACATAAATGTTCCATCATTTCTATACAAAAAAAATATTCCCTATGTTCTTAGAAAATAGCTATTTTTGAATTTTCACATATATTAAGAAAACTCGTTAAATTTTAATTGTAAGTACATTGTTTTTTGTGAATAACAATTTTCCATAACTTTTAACCAATAAAAATTCAATAAACACTTATTTTTTTTTGAAACTTACAATTTTTCATTAAACCAAATATTAAAAATGTAAGAAAGTTATCTTTTTAGAACATTTTTTTCCAGAACATCCATCATTTAGGAACGGAGGGAGTAATTAAAAATACCAAGAAGAATGATTTCATAACAAATTTGGTTATGAATGGATAAAAATGAATTATATTCCATTTTTAGTTGTATTTCATTCATATTATCCCATCTATTTTAATTTCATCAATTCCAAATAATTTTACTATAAAAATATAAGAGTAAATACATGAATATTTGCTAAAACCTAACTAAACGAACTAATATCATGAACTTGCATTATCTCATATTTTTAGATCTATAGGCTTGTGTCATGTACTAAAACACCTGACATTGATCATCTTATACCAATCCAATCCAACCTATAGGTGAATGTGTGTTTAGTTATTGACTACTTATAGTTAGTTTTATGCTTGAGTGACCATGATATAAAATGTTTATAATTTAGAGATCATGAGTTCCATTTGAGATGTGTGATTCAAGTGGAACTTATATGATTCGTCCAAAGTAATTTACATGTACTGCTAACCTGTTCTTGTCGGACAATGCTTAAACACAATCTTTAATAACCAGAAGAATGCTTTATTTTCATGAAAAGCTGCCAAAATGAACTGATACTATCCAAAAACGAACTAATACTATCTATTGTATGATATATTACCAAAAATGATACTTTTCACTTGTTGAAAAATCTTAAAAAATAACACAGAAAAAAAAAACATAAACTTTCTTCAGAGATGAGCAAGTTTGAACTTTATTTGCCCGCGCAATAATACATTTTTACATTACTAAAAATGTATTAGAATTGTGTTACTTAGGACGATGATTGTCTGATTAATTTAGAAAGAAATGAAATTCCATATTCGGACAAAAGCGAAACCGTAGGACCCAAGGCAGGCTGTCACACCTCCGCGCGGACCCCAATGAATGATCAAATCTCATTAATTAATACAAACCTAACAGAGTTAAAAAAAAAGAGAAAAAAAAGAAGATCTCGCTCGCCGTGCATTTCCTCCTCCTCCTCCTCCTCCTCCTCCGAAGACGATTGAAGAATTAGGGTTTATTGTTCCCCCGAGCGAAGATGAGAGAGATCATAAGCATTCACATAGGACAAGCTGGGATCCAAGTTGGAAACTCCTGCTGGGAGCTTTACTGCCTCGAACATGGGATCCAGCCTGACGGCATGATGCCTAGGTCTGTATATAATTCTAACCTAATTTCTTCATTTCTTGTTTGTTGAGAGAGGAATCTAATCTTTGGTATCATTGGCAGTGATACAACGGTTGGTGTAGCACACGATGCTTTCAACACTTTCTTCAGCGAGACTGGCGCCGGAAAGCACGTTCCCAGAGCCGTCTTCGTCGATCTCGAGCCCACTGTTATCGATGAGGTCCGTACCGGAACGTACCGGCAGCTATTCCATCCAGAGCAGCTTATCTCTGGTAAAGAAGATGCTGCTAACAACTTCGCCAGAGGCCATTACACTGGTGAGACTGACTCTCTCTTATTTACTTACTTACTTAGGAGGGATTAATTAAAAAAATGGTGATTGAAAAGTTTGTGTAAATTGCAGTTGGGAAGGAGATTGTGGACCTTTGTCTTGACCGTGTGAGGAAGCTTGCTGATAACTGTACTGGTTTGCAAGGCTTCTTGGTGTTTAACGCTGTTGGTGGTGGAACTGGTTCTGGTCTGGGGTCTCTCTTGCTAGAGCGTCTGTCTGTTGATTATGGAAAGAAGTCTAAACTTGGCTTCACCATTTACCCTTCTCCTCAGGTCTCCACTGCTGTTGTTGAGCCTTACAACAGTGTTCTCTCTACCCATTCTCTCCTTGAGCACACCGATGTGGCTGTCCTCTTGGATAACGAAGCCATCTATGATATCTGCCGCAGATCCCTTGATATCGAGAGGCCTACCTACACTAACCTTAACAGGTTGATCTCCCAGATCATATCTTCCTTGACGACTTCCTTGAGGTTTGATGGAGCTATCAATGTGGATATCACTGAGTTCCAAACCAATCTCGTCCCTTACCCCCGTATCCACTTCATGCTGTCTTCTTATGCTCCTGTCATCTCAGCCGCAAAGGCCTACCATGAGCAGCTGTCGATCCCCGAGATCACCAATGCTGTGTTTGAGCCGGCTAGCATGATGGCCAAGTGTGACCCGAGGCACGGGAAATACATGGCTTGTTGTTTGATGTACCGTGGGGACGTTGTTCCCAAAGATGTTAATGCTGCTGTTGGTACTATCAAGACCAAGAGGACTGTTCAGTTTGTCGACTGGTATGATCTTACAATCTGAAACTGTAGTTGCTTTTTGTTTCATGTTGCTTTTGTAACAACACACAATTGCTTTGCAGGTGCCCAACAGGGTTCAAATGTGGAATCAACTACCAGCCTCCAACGGTTGTCCCTGGAGGTGACCTCGCTAAGGTTCAGAGAGCGGTGTGCATGATCAGCAACAACACAGCTGTTGCAGAGGTGTTTTCACGGATCGACCACAAGTTTGATCTCATGTACGCGAAGAGGGCGTTTGTGCACTGGTACGTCGGTGAGGGAATGGAGGAAGGTGAATTCTCGGAGGCACGTGAAGACTTGGCCGCACTGGAGAAAGATTACGAAGAGGTGGGTGCTGAAGGTGGAGACGATGAAGATGATGAAGGTGAAGACTACTGACCACCTTCTTCTCTCAAAAGCAATGAACAACCAAATATGTGTTTTTTTTCTTCTACTTATGATTCTTGTTGGTTACATGTTTGTTTTTAATTCATTGCACTCCCTGTTCTTTTATCTCTGTTCAATTCATTGGTAAGCCTTTTGTTGAACCAAACCTTTCATTATCTTCTTACAATGTCAATTTTTTTCTTTAGGTACAGTCTTGTGACATTGTAGAGATGTGTTCTACTTTACATTCATGGATCCAAAAACAAACATGTAACTTAAAAGGAAATGTTAAATGAGAGATCATGTAGGGCAGAAGAGCTGAGAGAGTGAAGGGAGATCCCAAATGGGATCCATTGGATCGAAAATTGCACACTCTGCATTCATGTTGTCATAGTAGCCGTTACCTCCGTTCATTGCATATAGGGATGCAGATATCTGTCTTTCAATATCTGCTAGACCCAAATGTTGATCAGTTGAGTTTGGATTGTTGAGATGTCCGTGTGCGCCTTCTCCTACATGAGTCATCGGAAGCTGGTGGTTGAATCCAGAGACAAGGGGCCAGGTGTAAGGAAGCTCTGGTTGTAATATGACCGATGAATCAGGGCGGTACACATTGTTGAGCGGCATCACTGTGGTAGTGGTGGTGTTGGAGGTGAGAGTAGTTGCAGTGGAAGTGTATTCTGCAAAGGAAGAGACGGGTTTGTTTTGTTTTGGTTGTTGTTGTTGTTGTTGTTGTTGTTTCATGCTCTGCTTCTGGTGAAGGAGGTTTCTGATCTTCAAAGACAATTGTGAGTTGTTTGGGAAATGGTTTGCGAAATTAGTGCGGGTGTTGGAACCACGTAGGAGACAGGCAGCTTCGTCGTAGGCTCGAGCAGCTTCTTCTGCGGTTTCAAAGGTTCCAAGCCACACGCGTATCTTTTGTGTTGTGTCTTTGATCTCTGCCACCCATTTTCCTGAAGGCCTTTGCCTAACTCCCACGAACTTGGTCTTGTTGTTGTTGTTACCTTTGCTCTTCTCTTTCGTTTTCTGCTTTTGAGTTGTTTTATTTTTATCCATTTTTCTAGAGTATATGAATATGTAAATAGGCTAATAATTGTAAGTATTTATAGGGGTTTAGTTAAGCTTTTTTCATTTCTGTGCTTGTATGTTTTGAGGTCAAGTCTTAGTGGGTGGCTCGTCTTTCTGAAGATTTGTTCTTGTTATTTTAGTGATGGATGTGCTCTTTGAGAATGATTCAGAGGTTTTTTTTTGTTATGTGGGTTCCATGTATTAATTACGTGCACACCATTTTCTAATTTCTTGATATAAAAAATGTGCAAAACCAAATATGATGTGTCTGCTTCTGAAGGTTTGGTAATTAGAGGGAGGCCTCACCAAGAAATGAACATTTAAAATGCAAAGCCGACAAATGCAAAGCCGACAAAAATCTACACTCAAGAAACATGGTGGTGGTGGTTGAGGCGTTAAGCAGCATGCAAGTCGCTGATGGATTGTTACCAGAAATAAGTCTCCCTAAAACATTAAGAGTGAACTAGTGTTGTCTTGTCTTAACTTTGTATTAACGTCTGGCAAATGAGTGCATGTTTGATATTGTTATCGAGTCTAGAGTAAAAGGTTTTGTTTCTTTTACAGAGCTCTCTACTTCATCAAATGTATCTATGCATACATTCACTGTTTTGTCACATTGAGTTCTCAAACGTGGGACAGTATCATGCATGGTTTGTGCTGGTTCAGAAGATATGTTTCTGTACAGATATTAAAAAATGTAAACAAGAAGAGTAAAGATAGCAACTGAGATCATATGTCTCGAGCAAGGGCTGTACTGGACTTTGAATGTCTCGCAACGAATGATTCGATAAGTGGATTCACCATTTCCGGCTTCTCGTCCTACAAATTATTTTTACAAAAATATAATAAGAAGAGTAAAGATTATTACTCCATTGTATTACCATCTTGTCAGGGAGGTGTATATAGAGAGAGAGAAAGAGAGACCTGAGGACAGTGGCCGGCTTCAGGCAGAACAACGAACTCTTCAACCGCATCAAAATCACCGTAAGCTCGTCCAAGCTCGATTGGCTCCCATGGATCTTTTTCTCCCCACGCAATCAGAACAGGGCACTGCAAACAGTTAAATGACATGACCAACCATGGTGAAGCAAAAAAACTTTTAAGGTTTAGTTTTAATACATCTAAGGAGGATGAGCAGAGAGTAACAAACGAACCTTGACCAGTGGGAGTAAATCCTCTGGAAGCGGTCCACCAGAGTAACAGATGAATTCAAGGAAGACATCAACAGCACCAGGCTCAAGACCTGGCTTTAGAATTGCCTCAACTAGTTCATCCGTCACTTGAGAGCTATCATGGTAACACTAAAATTTTCAAACAAATATTCCTTAATTACAAGATATATTAAAAAACAAAAAACAATCATGCAACTTACAACAGGTATCATCAATCAAATACCTGGCTAAGAATGCTTCTTACAGTCTCCGGTTTAGCAATGCTCTTGAAAAATAGTTTCCCAACCGGAGTATTCCTGAGAGGAGACATGAACAAAATGTTCAGCTGCAACACCACACCATTACAAACTAAATACGTGTGAATAAACCTAAAACGACAACTAAAGTGAAACGGAGGGAATAAATAATACCTAAGTAAATTCTGGAAGGATCTGATGAAAGGTCTTGCAATGAATGGTTGTTTCTTGATATGAAGCATACGGAGAGATATGTTGATAAGCATAAGCCCTCTGCATATCTCTGGCTTACTCACTGCTGCCTGAAGACCAACAAGTCCTAACAAAACACCAATCACTAACTAAAACCAAGGTGTCCACCCAACAAAAACAAAAACAAAAAATCTTGAAAGCGGTTTGGAGCTAACCTCCGATAGAGTTGCATATAAAAAAGGCTTCGTCTTTGACCACATCAAGACAGAAATCATTGAGCTGATCACCCCATGTCTCAAAAGTGTAGAACGGTTTTCCTCCAAACTCACGAGGATTCGGTTTATCTGAGTATCCATACCCGATAAGATCGATTGAGTAGACCCTATATGATTTGCCAAGAATAGGTGTGTTCTTCCTCCAATGGTCACTGATCACAGAACCAAAAAAAAAATGTTTAACTGCTTACCTATTAGAAACTTAGTGTTCTTGGTAACGAGAAGCTACCTGTTAGCACCGAAACCATGAACCAAGACTAAGGCAGGACCACTGGTTCCAGCACACTGATATCTAATCGAATAACCTTTCCAGTTCCATGTCCTGCAAAAATGCCAAGAAAGAGAGAAGACTAAAGAAAGCCACATTTTCTAAGATTGAGTTAACTTACAGAGGAAGGTGACTTTTACAAGGTTCGAACTTCGGGAGAAACATCTTCGAAGGTAGAAGAAGCTTTCTCTGTGGCAGAAGAACATGAGACGGACCCAGTTCCCTTTGGAGTCCGAGATGGTACGATGCCTGTCGGAATCGACTGTCGGAGAAAATGGGTTTCCGTGAAACTGATAGTCGAAGTGTTCTTGACAAGAACTCTTCTTTTACCGAAGAGCAGCGATGTTTCCAAACTGGTTAGTGGTAAAGCTCTGATGTTTGCCATGACTTGGTTTCGGGCTGTTTCATGGAACAGAGAGAAGAAACATTGATATCTTTTGCTCTCAAAACGGTTTTGGAGTTGTAAGAAGGCCATGTGTTGCATTTTGGACCAACCGCACTTCCCCTTACGTCATTTTTACGGTCATGTAAGAGTTATGTTTTTTTTGTTTGTCAGTAAAAACTAAAAACTAAAAACTCTATAAATATATAATATTGAGATTATTAAAATTTATTAATTTATGAAAATATTAATTTAATAGAATTTCTTTTTTAAGATTTATATTTTTCTTTTCTTAAAAAACAGTGTACAAAAATGTTTCTTTATATTATATGTTGGTTAGTGTTTATACATTTGAGTTTTTATCTATTTTTAGTATATTATTGATATAGTTATGTACATGAATACATATCGTATAATACAAATTAAATTTATATTTTTATATGTAATTTAACAAAACTACAAAAAAAATTGAGATGAAATTCATGTTGAAGAAAGATACACAATAAAATTTTATTGCTTTGTATATATTTATATAAATTAATATATGGTAATTATTATTTTTTCATTTTAATGATACTTCATATTTGTTTTAAAAATTCAAAATATTATTATTTTATTAATGTATTGAATAATGTTTATTTTACACCGGTCAAATTGGGAACGGAATTTATAGTTTATGCTGTATATATATTTTACTGAGTCTGTTATATTTTTTTGCATCTGTTAGTTAAGATTTGCGTAAATATAAGCGTTGATGTGAGTTTAAGAGCATCCTTATTGGGTCCTTGGACCAAGTCCTACAACTATTTGGACTTTGAAAAAAATGAAAAAGATGAAATAGCTAAGATATCTGGATCGAAAGTCCTACGTTAAGAGATTTTGTGGGCTGGTCTTTGGGCACAGGTGGCAGCGTTTGATTGGAGAGAAGAAATTAGGAGAAAGAATCAACTCTCTCGTCTCTTCCTTATCTCTATCTTAACAGTGATAGATCCGATCTCTCGTCCGACTCATCATTCTCTCGTCTCTCTCGTCTCACACTCTCTCGGCTCTCCCCACTCTTTCGTCTCTCCCGACTCTCTCTTGTTCTCTCCTGAGTCTCTCTTGTTCTCTCCCTTGTCTCTCTATCGACAGCGATACCGAAGGCGATTGATTGTCTCCGGATTTCATCCCGATTAGAAGAACGGGAAGCTAATTTCGTTCCCTCGAGACCGATCTATTCTCCGACCCAAATTTCTCCGCCGATCTCAATAATAATTAATTATTATACTAAGAAACTTCACTAAGTCCTACCAATAATCCTATTTTCCTAAAATTGTCTTTAACTTTGGTCCTTAACACCTAAATAATAATTAACTAATCTAAGGACTTAGATTTGGGTCCTAGCAATAAGGATGCTCTAAGAGACGAGTGAGAACGTTTACACATACACACTGCTTAATGACTATATTACAAGTAAATTAAAAAAAAAAAAAAGACTCAAGGTCCTAAATGCTGTGTTGTGTCATCCTTCTTCAGCTAATAACCTCTGAGTTTGAATCATCGGAAGACCATATCACGTTCTCCATTAGTCGTTCACGCATCAACGCCAAGTTCTCATCTGGTATATCTTTGGTATATCCTTCCCGTGGTCGCATTTCTACAAGCAACAAAACCTTTGATTTTGAGTCTCTTCTTGTTCCCAAGGCAGACTTTGAAAGAAAAAAACAAAAACATAACTCAAACAAGGAAGCAGATTTAGCGTGTTAATTTTACCTTGATCCCCACTTGCCATACAAGTGGAGACGTGTGATCATTACTCTTCTTCCTCTCCAAGTCCATGTTGATACCAAGCTCTAAACACAAGGCTGAACCAAACAGAGTATATCACAGGACATCGTGTTCTTAATCATTCCATTTCACCAAAGAACTCTAAACCCAAAGGCTCATCCAAACCCTTCTAGAAAACCAGCCCTCACTAACTGCTATCTAATCAACCAACTCATCAGAGCTACATTCAGCCCTTGGCTAAATATATAGTAGACACATAGCTAAAGTCTGAGCAGCTAAAGTACTTCTTCAACTAGGCTTGAGAGAAGATATAAACTAAACTTGATTTACCTTTCCGAGGATGCGGAAGAAACATTTGCCATCGGTTGGTCTGTTCGATACGACGTAAGTAACTATTGTAAAACAAAGTAAACACATAAGACCAGAAAGCCAAAAAATGATCGCTTAAGTGTTTCTGTTAATCTAATCCTAATACAGAACATGATCAAAAATGAGAGAGACTCAGATCATGGAGAGTTGTAAGAAACTAACTTTATAGAACCAAGTGTATTGGGGAGCGTTCATTTCGTAGAGAGAACCGTCCTCACAGCTTTATATGTGGAATACTCAATTATCTCTGTATAGATAGGTAGATAAACGGTTTAGGACTCGAACTTGTTCTTAGATCTCTGTCTAATGATTATGTTTGAATTGATATAACTACTAGAGCAGTAGGGAACTTGAACTGGCAAAAGTCTACTTTGGTGGTGAGGATTGAAACTAGGGAAACATTTAGTCATATAGCATACATAAAGATACATCATTCTTCCGTGGAACAGAGTTTTAACAACAAAGACTTGCATGAAGGAAATATTTGACATTTCATTACCAAATCTTTATAAAAAAAAAGACTTGTATTTGTACAAAGGTTGACGACTGACACTAAAGTAAAAACTCCATCTTCCTGGTGTTGTGGTGTGATTGGTGAGAGTACTTTACTCGGTGATCAGCATCTCAGCTTCTTTCATCATTGCTGGAATCTGCTCTTTCAGAGTAAAACAAACAAATTAACAAACTTCGGTTAGTGAACCACTTGGAGAAACCAAACCAAGATCATTAAAAATCATAAAGAAACTCAGAGATTCCAGAATCTAATCAGTATCTCACACAAAAATCCTTAACCAATACAATCCTCTAGAACCCTAAACCCCCAAAATTACAGAGCTGCCAGCTAAATTTAGAAACTCAAACCATAAAGTTGGCAACTTTGACATCAAATCCAAAAACCAAGAAACCACAAGATCCATTCAACTGTTTTACCTGGAGAAAACTCTTCCCACAAGAGACACCGTTATCACCGCACAAATGAACAGTCTTGAACTGGTCAATATCAAGCTTCTTGTTGATAAACCCGACCTTGAAGTAGATGGAATCGGAGGGAGGCAGATCGACCTTGATCTCGTCGACGTCGAACCAGAGAAAGAGCCGCTTCACCTCGATGCCCTCGAGCTCGGTGATGGAGCCGTAGCCGATTCGTCCCGATACGGTCTTGTCGTAGTAGACGAGGTAGTCGAACTCGACGGTGCAGGGCTTGGACAGGTAGACGACGAAGCGGCCGTCGTCGGAGAGGGTGAAGTTGGTGACGGAATCGGGTAGGAGGCCGCTCGGGAGGCCGTACTTTGGGAGGAGTTCGTAGACGGTGGAGGTCGAGTCCGGGTCGGGTTCGAAGAGGGAAAGGGTGGGCGTGGTGAGGAGGAGTAGGAGGAGGGTGAGAGATAAGAGGTAAAGAGCCATGCTTTGTTGAGAGAATCGAGAGCAGAGAAGGAGAGACTTTGTTGGATTATTGTTAAAAGCTTCTTTGTTCGTGTTATGTATTTGGGATTTAATTTGGCTCTTCATTTTGTTTTTATATAGTTTTTCTTGAGATTAGTGAATTGTTTGACGTAATTGCTCGGAGAATTTTCATCGCTAAACCACCAAAATTCAACTCAAATTTTATATAGTTTTTATGTAGTTTTTTGTATAGTTTTTTTCTTGAGATTAGTGACAGGTACAGCTATGGATAATTGGTGTATTTGTGAGATATTCATCAGTAGTTAAACTATTTGATAGAGTGATTAAATAATAAATTAATTATATTTATATTTTATATAATTATTAAATATTAAAATTTATATTATTATAATAAATATAAAATTATACTTAAATTTTCTAAAACTTATAGAAAATATTTTTGCTTTCAAGTTTTATAATATAAATTATAATATAATATATATTAGTATTTCAACTATTTCAATTTAAAATTTTATTATATATATATATATATATATTTATTGTTTCATTCTCTCAACCGTCCGCAAACTAAAATGTTATATATGACTAGTTTTTGAATTTAAATGGTTTAGAATAATTTAAGCGATTTATAGTATTTTTGTGATTTTACAAAATGTTAATAACTGCAAAAGCTGTATTTACATGTTCTATATGAGAAATCAGTTATGCCCTAAGTCACCTACTAATATTTTAGATTCAATTATTTCTTAAATGCTGTTTGTATGACCATTAACAAGAATATTCTGTGAATATTTCATTTCTTGAAAACTGTTAACCGGTTTTGAACGCTTTCAGTATTGCACTAAAAAAATTGTACACTTGGATATATTTATGTTGAATTTGACTGTAGTAATGAAGTTTTTAATTGAAGAACGAAGCACTTCTTTCAAATTTTTAAAATGTACAAGAACAGGCTTTTAAATTTTGAAACCTTATAAGAAAAAGAAATCTGTAGTAGTACATACGTTCACTATATATAATCTACTAATCTAGCATCATTATCAACGAGAAAGCGTTCTCAAACAAAGAAAATAATAGTATTATAATTTAGTTGAGTAGAAAATTTTAACTTTAATCTTGAAATAAAAACTAAATCAATTAAAAGGTGGCAATTGTTTTAAGGAGTTTTAAAGAATTTTCCAAAATAGGAATGTTACAATTTTCTATCAAATGATGCTATAGGCGAATGTTCAATTTTCTATAAGGTAGGAGATCATGGAGTAACATCAATGTAGTTCAAGGATAGATCTTCAGTACTCTTCACGAAATCAAAGATTTGGTCAATATCAAACTCTTGATTGCACCCATATAAGTTTCTTGGTAAAGCATTGTTGCTGTCAGAAACCGCTACCATCTGATTATCCTTAACAGAATCACTTGGAATCACCATCATTGCTCCATCTTCAGAACCAGAACCAGTGCATGAATATCCATTCGTTGAGGCAACACTCATATCGAAGTTTGTAGTTATAAGACCTTCAGAGTCCATCTCAAAATCAATGAAGTCGTCATCAGCAAAACTAAGCACTTGATTAAACCCATCCATGTTTCCAAGTAAACCGTTGTTGCTGTCAGAACTCGCTAAAATCTGATCCTTGTGTTCACTCCCCTCCAAACTCTCAGGTGAAACATCTTGAGTACAAAGACTTGCAGCAGACGACTGAAACCCTGTGGTTTGGTTTCCATCAAGATCTTGATGAGTTCCATGTTTAATGACATTCTTGTTTTCGTCAACCAAGTGATCCTCCTCTTTACAGTTCTCGACAAGCCCTTGGAAATCAATGAAGTCATCATCAAGACTAAGCACTTGATCAAACCCATCCAAGTTTCCAAGTAAACCGTTGTTGTTGACGCTGTCAGAACTCACTACAATCTGATCCTTCTGTTCACTGCTATTGACAACTCCCTCCACGTTCTCAGGTGAAACATCTTGAATGCAAATACTTGCAAAAGAAGACTGAAAACCTAGGGTTTGGTTTCCATCAAGCTCCTTGTTGTTGTTGTTCTTGTCAGAAACTGCTACTTTCTGATCCTCCTCTTTAATTTTCTTGACAAGCCCCGGGAGATTCTCAGGTGGATCCTCATGAATGCAGCTACTACTTGCACAAGTGGACTGAAGATTTAGGGTTTGACTCTGATCACGAACAACTTCCTTCTTCTTCTTCTTTGCATCCTCACGATTTGCTAAGGCCTTTGAACGTAACCCTTTTAGATTCTGCATCATCCTCGAAATAGAGTCCACCGCCTCACTCAACTCCGTGGGATCCTCTGACTCGGCAAGACGCTCATCTTCCCACCAAAACTCTGACCCTAGATGATCTTCCCGAGGATACTGATTCTTAAGGAAAGCAGAGACGACGCTATCAACGGAAGAGTGGCCGAAAGAGAAGAAGGAGACGTTGGATTTGGAACAAGGCGGAGTTGCTAAGATAGCAACTTGAGCACGGGAGAGAACACAAAGCTGTGATGCTTTGCTGTAAAGACCTCTACGGCGCTTGGAGAAAGCTACCGATTTTGATTCTTTCTTCTCTATCTTCTCATCAGTCGGTATCTTCCTCTTCAAGCCTCCCATTGTGTTCTATTTCACAAACACAGAGAGACGATGGAACTCTTGTTCTGCGTGTTGGCCAATGTACAGTATCTGTATTTATAGGCAGGCTTCGATGAACTCTCGTTTCTTTCCTTTTTTATTAATCATCCGCTGATCCGTAATTAGATGACTAATTACCTAAACTTTCCTTTTTAGGAGCTAATTACTGATAAGTGATAACCACCTGAAAACATGACCGGTTCACTCGAGCTATATTTATTTGGTTCAGTTAAAACGTAGTAGTATTTGTTCTAGGTTTATATTAATTTAAGCTGCTTCGGCTCTTCGGTTTACTTAATTATCCAGGTTTAATTAAAAAAGGAAATTACTTAACGATAAAAAAAGGAAGTTTAGACAGACTTGGTGTGCAAGTCATCGAAGGTATAACGAAACCACGTCAAGTCATTGACTTGTCTTAAACCCTAGCTTTGACCATGGCTCTCAAAGGATTCTTCATCACCACCGCGAACACTAACTTTCCGGAGAAATCAACTCCACTCTCCGTTGGGTTTGTGCTCCACTCGAACTCTTGAACCATCCTCGCCATCATTAGCTCCACGTGTACGATCGCCATCCCAAGCCCCGGGCAGATCCGACGGCCGATTCCGAACGGCATCATCTTCACTCCCGCTACGCCGGTTAAATCCGCGTCTTCTCCCCCCGTTATAAACCGGTCCGGATCGAATTTATCCGGTTTAGACCAGATGTTCGGGTCTTCACTCATACCGGGAAGATAGAACTCCACGTTGGCTCCCACGGGAATGTCGTAGCCGGAGAGAGTCGTCGGCTCCGTAACGCCGTGAGTTAACGTGAAATACGTGGGCGGGTGTTTACGGAGAATCTCCTTGACGAAAGCTTGTAAAAAGACCATACTGTCCAGGTCCTTCTCATCGACGGTTCGATCTCCCACCGTTGATTTTATCTCATCGTAGAGACGAGATTGAATCTTCGGATTAGTGATCAGCTGCGCGATTCCCCACTCGATCGCCGTCCCGGTAGTATCAGTCCCCGCGTTGAGAAACTCAGAGCATAGAGTCACAAGATCCTCGTCGGACGGCGTCGTTTCCCTTCCATCGATTCTGAGATTGAATAACGTATCGAGGTAAGCGAAAGACGACGCCGTTTCATTGGGATTCTGAATTTTCGATCGCCGCTTCTTGATGAACTCGATTACGAACTCCACCAGTTTCCGGCGAAGTTCGAGAGCGAGCTTTCTCTCCTTGGAGTGGAACGGCGTTAGGATCGGGAGGTAATCGTGGATCCGTGGATCGACGGCGATTAAGATCTCCGTCATCATCCGATCCATCTTCTCGATCGATTCTTCGTCCATCTCGACTCCGAAACACATATCGAGCAAGATGCAGAACGCGGCGAATCTAGCGTTCCTCAGCACCCAGACGAGTCCGCCGTGCTCCTCGGCCTCCGATTTGATCCTCTCCACGAGCTTATCGACGGCGGATCTTCTCACGGAGGCGAACTCCTTCAGCCGATTCGAGCTCAGCACGTTCTGAACCATGTTGCGTCTCAAGGATCTCCACACGGGACCGTACATGGCGGAATGGACGGTGATATCGCTCGAGCTGAAGATTTTCCGGGTCGGAGTTTCGACGGGCCGGGTTGCGAATTGGGCCCCGCGCTCGATCAAGGCCTGGTGCGCGAGATTCGCGTCGGAGATGATGATCATGGTTCGGATTCCCATCTTGAGCGTGAGAATCGGGCCGTAGGTTTTTTTCATCTCGTCTACGTATTCGAAAAACTGCTTACCGGAGCGCGCGAACTGAAACAGATTACCGACTACCGGCCAGCCCGGTGGGCCCGGTGGGAGGTTCACGCGCTTCTTCGACTTGTGACGTATTCGCGTGACTGTATAAACAAAAACGGTTATGAAAAGTAAGAAGAGATCAAACATTTTGGCGCGCTTTTCTTCAGCTGAACTTAAATCTAATGGAGGAGTTGGATCGATGATCAAGAAGAACTGTTTGGATCAACAAGTGTGTACTCTGCGTATTTATAAATGTTATAATAATTAGAAAACTTAGTGTAACGCATGAGATTATGTGTATCTTTAGTTTCTAAAAATATGTCAAAAATCTCAGAGTTTATGTTTTGAACTTTTTAGAAAGCATAGTATAACAACGTATGTGAAATTGTGAAAAAAAAATGTGTATCTTTGACTTCTAAAATTATTTGTTTTTAGAAAAGATTCTAAAATACACTCCATTTTCATTTGGTATAAAGTTGAAGTTTCTTGATTGGGATTGATTACCATTTTATACAAATACGATAATACATTTTTAATTAATTTCACAAAGTAGTAAATTTTATACCAAATTTACAAATCTTTATCGTACTTTACATTACAAAATAGATATATACTAGAATTATACAATCTCCAACAATCACTAAATCAATTAATGGCCGGATGTAATGTTCAAAATTATTTTCACAAATTACACATTAAGTTTTCACTATCAGTCAAGTAATACATAATTTTCCACCTAAATATTTTGAAAGTTTTTTTACAAAAAAAATTGTTGTGAAAAAAGGTTTTTGACAAAAAAGAAAAGATCATACCTTGCAAATCAATTTCGGATGGAGCAAAAGCCACGGTGATGACATGACTTGGCGAGACGAAATCGATAGACCCAATTTATCAGTGATCCAATATTGGCAACCTAGAAGGCATGAAATTTTATTATCAAGTTTTTGATAATATAAAAAGAATCAGTATTAAAAAAAAATCAGTATAACTGAAAACAACTACATCATTATTATATTAATATAAACACATATAATAATGTGAAGGCTAAAAAAACTAAACACACCTTGTGTGTTGATGATGTCTTTTACTTGACACGACGACCTGGTCAAAGCACTTTCACAAGCACGTTGCCACTTTTTGACGTAAGATCATCAGACTACGATTCATGGAGCGTTTTTTGTTTGAAACGTCAGAGCTGGTTGAATCTTTTTTCCTCCTTGCTGTAATATTAGAAAATAAATTTTTAAGGGACATATATATAAGTAAAGGGTATCCAGTATGAGAGGTTATTCTAATCTCATTTTCGAAACAGAGAACCAAATAAATCTCAAGTCAGAGACTACGAAACAGAGAACCAAATAAATCTCACTTTCACAAGCACGTTGCCACTTTTTGACGTAAGATCATCAGACTACGATTCATGGAGCGTTTTTTGTTTGAAACGTCAGAGCTGGTTGAATCTTTTTTCCTCCTTGCTGTAATATTAGAAAATAAATTTTTAAGGGACATATATATAAGTAAAGGGTATCCAGTATGAGAGGTTATTCTAATCTCATTTTCGAAACAGAGAACCAAATAAATCTCAAGTCAGAGACTACGTACGTACGTACTTTGGCACAACAAACAGGGAAACCAACCTTACTTATTAAATACAGAGCATGATTGTAAAACCACAACTAAACAATCTCAAAATCAGACAAACTACGTGGCAAAAGACAAACTGACATAGTGACAAACCAATCCCAGATTGTAATAATAACCGAAAAGAAAAGTAGCAGTACCTGGACTGAAGGAAGGAGAGATCGACGCCAATGTTGTTTGGGCTGACAAAGTAGAGAGAGAGAAGCATCGCTTTCTGCTAAAGATTCGAAGAAAGAAAAACTTGATTAACTACAAAGCGACTTTGAAATATAATGGAATCGAGAGAGAGAGATGCTATTTATAGCGGAAGTAAACGAAGGAGCGGGGTGATTCAGAAGAACATTAACTCTCTCGACGCATAGGAGGAAGAGATCTTTATTACAACAACGGTCATCATTTTTAAAGCAACGGCAACTTTTTAATTTTTGTTACCGTTAGTTTAATCTTTTATTTTAAAAAAGTTTAATCTTTTATTTCTTTTTTTTTTCTAAATCTTTTTTCCTTTTTTAATTTCTTATCTTATTATTTATAGAGATTTTTCTCACACAAAAATAAAAAAAATTACATGTTTCTTATATTTAAGTTATATATTAGATTTTATTTCGTGTTTTGAAAACGCGAGTTTTTTTTCCTTTGAAAGTCTTATGTAAATGTGTCAAATATTTGTAATATTATTTCTATATATATACTACTATATAATTTTCATGTTTTGTATAAGTATAATAAGTTAAATCAGCAAGTCATTATGTAATTCTATTCATATTAGTGTCTACGTGAATACTTATCATATATTTTCTACGTTTTAAATTTACAAATATTTATCGTATTTTACATTACAAAAGATGATATGTGAGAAAACATGATTGGAAGGAATGAGAAATACAAAAGAAAAAATGGAAAAAACATCGGTTCTGATTAATTTAGTCTTTACATCATTACTATCATTAAAACTGAAAATAAAAGTCAAGAAAACTTATCAATATAGTTCAGCGTTTGAAAGTTGATGACATATAGTTTTAGATTCTTTGATGGACTATTTTTTTGTAGCTACTCCAATAAAATAAACTTGTGACACTAATGATCACAATTAGATCTTAATGAATAACATTACTTAGCAATTTCCCAAAAGTATATACTTTTAAAGGAAAAGTTTCGAAGTATATATATTTATTTTTTATTTCTGTGAAAAAGAATATTTGTTTTTTTTATCTTCTTCACGCGTCTGGGCCTGTGATATTTCCACTTGTTATTGTTGGCCCAATTTAATATTGACCCACGTTGTTTTTTTTCAACTCCTTTGGTGTTCTGTTTTACACTGGGAGGGAGACCATCACATCTAAAGATGTTAAAATGCATTGCACATTTTCCAGAGTAGGGCTTTTACATCATTACATGGAAAAGTCACCATTTCAAGTGATCAAATCATAGAGACAGTAAAAAGTGTTACGTATGCTCATACAGCTGTACACGGATGCTATCTTATCCATGTGAATATTTCTTTATGCATAATAAACACATCACGTGAGGAGGCACGTGGGGAGGAAGGCTTCACGCAGAGTGTGTGACTGAAGAGGGACCTTTACTATTTAAGCAGTGAGAGGGGAGAGAGTTAGGGTTATCTAGAGATTAGATCACAAGAGGGGGAGGTGAGAGACTCCATTAATAATTCTCTCAAGGTTGAATACAGTTCTTATCATCAATCTACGTTTGTTTCCTTTGTTTTGTTACTGTTTTGATCCAAGAGATACGTTTCACGTATCAAGTGGTATCAGAGCTCAGTTACGAGCCATGGGGACGATGGAGATTCCGATCTTCTACGGTGAAGAACCGGAGGAGTGGGTTTCATGGATGGATGCGTTTATTGCTGATCAAAGTCTTTCAGAGTTTGAGACAAGGCAGTTTACGTATGGTTTCATTGACGGTGAAGCACACACATGGTACTGCGATGAGTTGTCGAAATCTGGGTTTGATAGCTGGGAAGATCTGAAAGTTAGGCTGATCCGACGGTTCAGCACGAGAGTGGTGGAAGCGAAGCAGCCTAGCTTGTTGGACCATATCAAACAGATGAGAATTCTTCTGGATGATCTTCAACGAAAGTGGAAAGAAGAAGATGAGGCGAAGAAACAACGGGAAGAAGAGATGAAGGCCGCTGGAGGTTCGAATCAGACCCTGAGCTCCGTCGAAGGATTTGTGAGTTTCGAGTCGGCTCCACCGGTGACTGTATCGGAAAAGAAAGACGATCTGATTGTGTACTCAAATCAACTGATGCCAGAGGTGAAGAAGGATGCGTTGATTTTGGACTGTCCAGTGTCGGTACTGGATAAGGATGATCCAGAGAGCGAAAGCCTTTTGCTCGAACAGGACAATAGCTCAGAGACAGAGATGGATGGTTGTGCCTGCCAAGTGTTCGATCAAATACCCAAGAGAAGAAAAAAAGTAGCAAAGAAGAAGAAGAGATGGAAAAGGCTCTTTCCTAATATTGAGGATCAGTTGGCAGAGATTTTGAACAATGAAGAGAGTGATAATTCAGACATGTTGGGGATACAGATGGAGAACACAACCAAGAGTCAAAGGAAGAGTTGGTTGGAGTGGAGTAAAGGGCGCTGTCACTGGGTGCACACTCGCCAAAAGGTGGACAGAAAATGGCTGCTCATGTTCAGAACAAAGAAGAGGAACAGGAAGAAAATGACAGAGAATGCAGAGAAAAACTGTGGGACTTATGAAAGGACAAAGCGATGCAAGGAAGCTGGGATAGCTTTGCTGAGACACATGATCAGATGTTGGTACTACCAAGAGAGGAAAGATACATCTAAGAGATGGAACAAGAAAAGTGTGGAGATCAGAATACACATCGTCCAAGTGCCAGGGAGGAGGATGCGGCTGCATGTTACAAAGCCTGAGAAGAATAAGAGCAAGTGTGTCAAGCATGTTGATTGCATTATCAGCTTGTGGAAAACAAAAATGACGGTTGTGAGGAAGGTAATCATGCATGGGTGGGGGTCTTCAAAGCTGTCAGGGAGGCCTAAAGCAACCTGTAAGAAGCTGGCAAAATGGCAGAAACATAAGTTCAAGCAGAAAAATCATAAGGAATGGATTGAGCTAGATGGTGTTGTGATGAAGATTAAGAAGTTGCTAGCTGGTACGATGACAAGGAAAGCAAGGAGGAATCTCTACGTGAGTCAGGTGTCCAACAAAAAGTGGCTGCTGAGATTTATAAAGAAGAAGAAAGGGAGAATGAAGAATGCCAAGCTCAATAATCAGATTAAGAAGAGATTTTCAGGTAGCTATGTTACTGTTTTGTGGGACTTAAAGCTTGAACTTTTACTGGAACTGAAGAGAAAGAAGTTCAGTCGATGGTGTATGAAAAAGCTCTATAACAAAGTCTACTTGGAGAGCAGAAAATTGATGCAAATAAATGGTTCTTTTTGGAAGTTGTTGTTGGCTGTGGTGCTGAGAAATAGGGCCAAATTGAAGTACATATATATGGGCTGTGGTGAGATTTTCTTGCTGGGTAAAACAGTGAGGCCATTCAAGGATCATGGTAAGCGAAACACAAGAAGTGTGAAGCATGATAAGACGAGGAGATGGAAGTATAAACTAGGTAAAATGGAGCTCTCTTTGCAAGTGTTTCTGGTTGAAAGGGATGGTACAGAATGTGAAAGGAAGAGTGGCGATGAAGGAGGAAAACCCAATCACAAGACTCTAGAGCTCACTTGGATAGTCTTCAATATGAGTGCCAGTGTCTTGCCTCGGAAGTTGGACATCACACGTATAGGTCTGGTACTACAGTGGCTTGATACTTTAATGACCCTAAAAGTGAATTGGCAGGAGCAGGTGAAGTTCACAAGAATTCAGACGCTACCATTTGCGAAGAGGATTTCAGAGTCTAATGTCTGTGCACTTCTAACAGCTACAGAAGCGGATATGAACCAAGAGCTAAAGAGGGTCACCCACATCCTGCAGAAAAGAGCTCAAGACAGTGTGATAAAGACACAAACAACCATTGGGAAGTTCTGTGGCTTGCTGGGTTCAGTGCTTTTGGTGAGGGAAATTAATGATATCATAGTTTTAGAACTCGTGAAGAAGAGTATGACGGCAACACATTGTTTTGAGCTAAAGAACCGTGTGTGGGAACCAGGAATAGTAGCTTATGTTGGTGAGTGGAAGGAATTTGAGGAATTATCAAATGGAGTTCTAGATGGTTACCTGAGTGATTTCTTGAGCAAGTTAGTGGCTGTATCTAAGGGAGCCAGGATTATCAAGCTCAGGAGACGACATTATCTGACTTCCGTGTCTGCTTTCACTGTTGTTGTTCGGTTTCACTTGACATATGTGATGTTGCACTCACCAAGACCACCAGAATTGTTGGGCATTGCAGATAAACCAGAAACGTTTGGTAGCTTAGTGGATTGGGAGGAATATCAGACTGGCAATGAATCACCAAGACCACAACAATTCCTTAAACTCTTCACCGGTGCCAAGGTGACAAAGGCAGCTTCAAGCTTCAGGTTTACAGCAGATTGGAAGTTGTTTTTAACAACGGGGACAAGGTTAGCTTGCATAGAGGTACCAATCTCTCAGCAAGAGGAGATGTCAGTTTCTATTTTCAACCTTGAGGACAAGGTTGATTTCAAAGGCGGCGGTATTGTTACGTATGCTCATACAGCTGTACACGGATGCTATCTTATCCATGTGAATATTTCTTTATGCATAATAAACACATCACGTGAGGAGGCACGTGGGGAGGAAGGCTTCACGCAGAGTGTGTGACTGAAGAGGGACCTTTACTATTTAAGCAGTGAGAGGGGAGAGAGTTAGGGTTATCTAGAGATTAGATCACAAGAGGGGGAGGTGAGAGACTCCATTAATAATTCTCTCAAGGTTGAATACAGTTCTTATCATCAATCTACGTTTGTTTCCTTTGTTTTGTTACTGTTTTGATCCAAGAGATACGTTTCACGTATCAAAAAGTTTCTAGAGTCTGGGAGACAGAGAGGAGGGAATGTGAGCGATTTTGTTAAAATCCAAACAAGAAGAAAGCGCAGTGATGAGTTTCTTCACATCCTCTGTTGTATGTGTTGCACTCAATGTCACCCTTAACCTGAACAAACAAACAAACAAAAAATAAGCTTCATTGAGATTCATATGATAATTATAGTTTAGCTTCATAAGGAAAAGTATGAAGTTTCTCTGTTTGTTTACCTGCAAGAATTGGGTGGCACAGTGGGTGGTCGTATTGCCATTACATGGAAGCCTGACTTCAGTAGATACCTAAACAGTGTACAAAATTCAATCAGCTATACAAAGTGTGTGTGTGCGTGCGTAAAGAAGAAGGGAATGAGAGGGATATGTGTGTGAACCGGCTCCCTTGAAGGGCTTTCTCTTGATTGCCGACAACAAGTGAGATAATGGGGCTTGAGATTTGAACTCCAGATAATGCCTCGAACTCTTTCACCCTCTCCCATATTGCCTTTCTTCTCCATCCCTCTTTCCTCGCCACTACAACGGCAGCATAAGCAGCTGCAACCATAGGGATAGGTATTGCTGTTGAGAATATGAATGAACGTCCTCTCGATTGGATCAGTTGCTTCCACTTTTTGCTGTTTCCAAAAAAAAAATTAAGCTGTTACAAACTATTACTAGTCTAGTTTTTCATAAGCTTTCACGAACCTTAGAGACCTCAACTACGTTAAAACAAACTCTTGGTTTTACGAATTTCAGATCATATGGGTTAGGTATGTGTACCTGCAAGCTATGAATCCGCCAAGACACCCTGCTGCCTTACTCAGTGTGCCCACACATAAATCTACATCGGATTCACAGTTAAACTGCTCGGCGACGCCACCACCATTTTCTCCACAAACAAATGTTCCATGTGCCTGATTGATCAACTCATATTTATTTCTTTAGGAAAAAAGGAGTTTCAAAATTTTAACGTGAACATTTAACCAACTTACATCATCAATGACTAGTAAGAAGCCATGCTTCTTCCGAAGCTGAGAGAGCTCTTCCATTGGTGCAAAGTCACCGTCCATACTAAATAAGCTGTAAAAAAAAAGGATAACCAACTATTACAACTTCATTTCATATGTCCATATCCTCAAACGACCAGAGGTATTGATTAGCATATTGAATTAAGGTTTAGCCCTTCTAGATAGCATCTATATATAGCGAAATGTGAATGAAAAGCAAAAGGGACAGAACTATGTTCAGACCGGAACATTAAAGTACTACAGCTTATAACTTATATAAATAGAACAGGAGCAGTAAGTAAGTAGCAAACGTGACTGACCTATCAGTCACCACGACCTTCCTCTTCATTTTGCAACTTGATCTGTCCAAAAATTATATAAATAAATGGCAAACTAGATATCAAGGAAAAAGTTGGGGGACGTGAAGGACTTACATTAAGGAATTAAGGTGATACATATCACAGTGTCGATAAACAAAAACTTCAACATTTCCTTGTCGTTCAGCAAGACGGATACCATCAATAATCGATGCATGATTGAGTGCATCAGAAAAGATGGCCACTTTTTCATTCATCAGAGGTTTCCCACTAGCAGCCAAAAGAGAAGCAACACTTCCGATTGCAACCATTGCAGCCATATTGGCAGCAAACCCAGTAGGACAAACAAGACAATCCTAAAGAAAAAAGATAAAAAGACACATCAATCTGCTTTCATCTTGAGATATTTATCAATACATAGGACTCATGTTTTGCTTTTATACCTCCTTTTTCTTCAGTTCAGCCAAGCTTGACTCAAGCAAACGATGATAAGTGGTATAGCCACAAATTAACGCAGAACCCTTAGGTCCCATACCATATTCTTGGACTGCCTGCGTTGAAGATTAAAACCATAAGGCAGTGGAAGAATTATATACACACTTTAGTTCGTTAACATGAAAAACGTTTTGGAAACATACGCTTGCAGCAGCGTTTGCTATTGTAGGATGAGAGCTCAAACCCAAATAATCATTCCCAGAGAATAAAAGAAGCTTCTTGAATCCACCTTCATCCAATGCATCTCCACTAACACTCTCTTCTCCTGTAAATGTGCAAAAAAAAACCATACCATTGCCTAATCAACTCAAAAAGGAAAAAGAGAAAGAAAAAAACACAACTTTGGAAACTCCGAAACTTTGTACCGTTGCTGGGTACATCGTGAAGCCATTTATGAAATGTGGGTATGGAGACAGAAACCTCGACTGAAGTACGATCCCATTGACGCATACCGTCGAACACCTCGTACTCGTCTCTTTCATTACCTCTGCTTCTCACTATTTCTTCATCGTTTTGCTTAGAGATAGAAATGGGTCTCAGAGATCGAAGGACTTGTCTGGATTCAAGCACATTCACTGCTTCTTCCACAATTTCACCCCACGAATTATCCGCCATTCGTGGAGTATAACTGTGAGGAGGGAGAATGCGCTTTTGGTTCTTCTTCTACATGTTTGCCAACATAATTTATACTATTAGAAAAAGTATACACTTCAGATTTTTTTCTTCTAATTAATATATATTTCCTTATTTAATTGATATTTGTTTCCTTATCAGTATTTTCTCAGAGATTTTAATAGATAATTTATACAGAGAATATATCTGTAAGCATAAAATATATTTCAGATCTTTACATATATACGGAGTGAAATATCACACGTAGAAATTTTGTGAAATTCATCAACAAAAATGACTACCGTAAATATAGCATTCTCTTTTGTTTTAGTTAAATCAAACGGACCGCAGTAAACTCAAAACATATTTTTTTATTGGATTTAAACAATAAAATTTTTATTATTATTCGACAATTAATTGAATAATAGCGTTTGACTATATTGAATTGACTAGAACCGTCTAAACTTTTATTGATTTATTATGTTGACTAGCCAAAATCGTAGTAAATAATCTTTTTTAATGTTTTTCTATCTGTAAAAACGGTAAATCAGCCCATTTTAAAAATTCAAAAAGAAAAATATTATCTGCATACAAAGATTTATAACATTATATATCCTCAAAATTTTAGAAAATAATTTATACAAAAATCTCTATAATTGTTAACGCATTAAACGTCTTTAAAATTAAAATATATTTATAAAGTGTAAATTTTGTAAAAATTAACGAAAATTATAATTATAAATATTATATGTTTTGCTTGATTAAAATTAAATCGGCTGTAATAAACCAAAGATCTATAATTTTGATTGAATTAAATAACGTCTGTATTTTGACACATTTATATAGAACTTGTAAAGAAAAAAAAAATCAGCGTTTTGAAAGGGCCTAACAAAATCTAGCGAATAATTAAAAGAAAAAAAGGTGCAAGGCACATGACTGGTTTGTTCTGGTTTGGTTCAGTCCGGTTTACCAGAATCAGCAAAAAGCTCCGAGAGATCGAAAATGGTGAAAATCGAAATGAGAGTAATGGCGCTTGATGTGAGAATCTTCGAAACCATCTCTCCTTCTCGCTTCATCTCCTTCACAATCCCTAACCCTACTTCTCCGCCCCATCTCCTCCGAGTCGCCGTCCTCGACTCGCCGATTCATTCATCTCCCCCCCGAGCCGCCGCCATGCTCGTCCCCAAGCGCCGAGAAACCGACTGGATCTTCTCCACCGAGTCAGGCCATCTCCAGCTCCTCTTAAACCTCCCCGACATCTCTCGTCTGATACTGATCGGCGACGACCCCGAAGCTATCTCCGATTCCCCCGCCGAGGACAACGACGAGATCCTCGAGCAGAGACTGAAACCTCTCGTTGTAGCTCTTTCACCCAAAACACTAACCAAAGACGAAGAAGTGCCGTTTCTGATTTACGAGGATAACGTTGTATCCAGAGTAGAGCTGGAGAGATCCGTCGGGCCTTACGTAGGTGAAATGTTAATCGAAGACGTAGAGATTGAGATCGAGGAAGGTACGAGGGAGTTCAGGAGGAGATTGAGGTTTAAGAGGATGCCTAACTTAGTCCAATCCGACGTCAAGATCGTCCGCGGAAGAGGAGAGGAGTTTAAGTTTAAGCTTCAGCTCAGGGAGCTTGTGCATCCTTACTTAGCACCGATGGTGGCGAGTCTCTCCTTAATTGATTCTGAGCTGAAACGTAGTAGACCACCGAAGGCGTTGTGTATTGGTGTTGGAGGTGGTGGATTGCTTAGTTTCTTGAAGCTACAGTTAGGGTTTGAGGTTACAGGTGTGGAGATAGATCCTCAAGTGTTGAGCATCGCGAGGCGTTACTTTGGGTTGGAAGAGAGGTTTGCGAGTGTCCACGTTGGAGATGGTATTGACTTCTTGAAGAGATATGATGGTGGTGGCAAATTTGATGTCCTGATGGTTGATCTTGACTCGACTGATCCGATCCACGGCGTGAGTGCTCCTCCGATGGATTTTGTGGCTAGAGATGTTCTGCTTGCTGCAAGGGCAGTTCTTGTTCCTTGTGGGGTTTTGGTTGTCAATGTCATTCCTCCGGACAAGACGTTCTACCAAGAACTCAAGGATGAGTTTAGACGGGTGTTTGCTGAGTTGTACGAGATTGATGTAGGGAACGGTGAAAACTTTGTTCTCACTGCAACGGTTTCGATAAGAGATTGCAAGAGAGGTTTTACTATGCGGAATTTACCACCACTAGTCTTGAAGTATATTGATGCTATAAAAAGGATTTGAGATTGTCGTTTAAATAAAAATTTTCATTGGAATCAAAGTTTGAGTTTTGGATCCGATGTCAAAAGTACAACAAACCAGATACCACATACAAAAACAAAAGCTTATCCAAAACCAGGTAACTAGTCTTCACTAAACTTGATCTTCTTAGGTAATGGCTGGGTATTTCCAACCTGTAAGCAGACACAACAAAAAGATCATGCAGTTTAGTAGTTATTTTTAGATTTATATAATGTAGGGGGACGTAGAAGAATTGTGAAGTCGGGATACTTACAAGCTCGGGGCATTGATATTCTATTCCAGCAGCTTCGATTCTCTTTCTCCTTTTCTGATCACGTTTCACAACCTTGTTCAGCATTTTCCTATGTTCTTCCAGTGTCCTTTCCTGTAATACAGGAGGAGAAATCATCAAAGTTAAATTCTATGGTGAATTGAGAACAAGAAAAGTGAATTAAGATTTTTACCTTGTTGTGTTGTTTACGCTCGATCTGAACCCAATCAACTGGTTTGTACTGGCACTTAAAACCTTTCCACCTAAATACATAATCATTCAGGACATACAAACATTATAATTAATACAAATGCTCAAAGACAATTCTTCACATGTTCTATCCTGCAAACCACAGACACTGTGCTTCTAAGCTTGCATCAGACAAACCACAAGAGAAATCACTCGAAAGAGAGCTATTCAGCCGAGTAAAGCAGAGCTAACCTAACACAATTGGTTATGCCAACTAACAATTCACAAAGAAAACACACTAATTAGAGGAAGGAAGACACTCACAGATTAGGTTTAACATCCTCTGGTGGAATAACACGGACTTGAAGCATGTGCTCGAGCAACAGATAGTCATTCATTGCACCCGCTGCAATCTCCGCCACCTACCCAAAACCAAATGAAAAAAAAAGAGATTTTAAGAATTACGCATATACAGCACACAGGGTTTCACCATTTTCCAAAGGTTCAAAAGTATATATATACCTCAGGGTCCTCAAACTGAATGAATCCAAAATGTTTTGATTTCCCCGTCTAATTTGTAACAAGGAAGATTGTTAATAATATAACCTCTTGAGACTAGAAAGAAAGAAACAAATAAGGAATGTATATATAACCTTTTTGTTTCGTGCGACTCTGACTCTCTTCACTGTTCCAAACTGGGTGAAGAAAGCTACAAACCAAAAGTATTACAACACTTGAGAAGTGTGTGACTAAACATAATAATCGATTTTAGCTTGTAATCAAGTTAAAACAAAAGAAAATAAACCTTCAATCTCAGTCTCGTAGAAACCGTGAGGGAGGCGACCGATGTATAGCACCGTGGATTTGTTCTCGATAGGTTTTGTA
This sequence comes from Raphanus sativus, assembly GCF_000801105.2. Taxonomy (NCBI): domain Eukaryota; kingdom Viridiplantae; phylum Streptophyta; class Magnoliopsida; order Brassicales; family Brassicaceae; genus Raphanus; species Raphanus sativus. The sequence goes on along the minus strand of NC_079517.1, from coordinate 1,124,216 downwards.
AGTGGAGCTTTTCGAGCTGGACCGCCTTCTAGTGGCTATTACAGACACAAACACAGAGATTCAAGTAATAGAAAACGAATTTGAAAGGTAAGGTGAAAGCATCGAAGAGAAAATTACCAAAAAGTCGGCTGATGGTTTGGGTTTCTGGGGAACAACTAGCTGAGATGAGGAAGAAGTAGCAGCGGAAGCAGAGATCTTCTTCATGTTCTTCTTCAAAGCTTTCTTCGCCTTGGCACCCATTGTTGCTGTTGTCGTCGGCGGCGAATGAGGGAGAGAGTCGAGATTCAAAGTTAGGGTTTATAAAAATCTGCGGCTTGTATCCTTCAGACACCTCCTGTTTTGTTTTTTTTTTATCTTCCTTTTAAAGTAACTAGGTTCGGGAAACTCTTTTTTCAAGCGTTTCGATTAAACGTTTGGCTTGACGATAGTTAAATGGGCTTATGGATTACTAATGTGAGAATGTTCTTATTGATAACTCTTTGGACCTCAATAAGCTACAAACTGACCCAATAAGAAAGTCTGCGTTTGGCTCATAATGTTATCTTCAGGAGGGACTCCAACAAAAATCTTTTGTGTCTCTCTTTTCACTAGCGTTTCACATGGTTAAACTCTTTTGTTGAAGCATGTCTCAGTTTCTAAAATTAGTACATTCTTTCACTATTATATTCTTAGATCAACTATGAGAAAATGGTAAAGAAGAACAACAAAAAGGAGCGAAGAAGCCATTTTTAAAAAGAAGGGAGATCAAATCACACTAAAGAGAGTAAAAAGAGAAAAATGAAAAGAGATGCTTATTGATGTGCTAATACAAGTCTACAACACAAGACAAAGCGATATTGGAAACAAAAAAAAAAAGCGGGTACAAAAGAAGAACAAGTTTCTCCATCACAAGAGTTGTATAGACCAAAAGCTGATCCCTCCTTACTGAGGACCTCCTTTATACGTATCTATTAGCTCCTTGAGTTTCTCGAATCCCTGCAATTTTATCATAGTTGCAAAGAAATATAAGTGAACAATTTTGTTTGTACTTCAAAATAAAATTACAAGTCACAGGGTAACCCTATATAACATCCCTAGTTATATGTGATGCTTACCATGCGAGTTGTGAATTCTCCAAACGATTCTTTAGTTTGTCTCTCGACTTTCCAGTGATAAAACAATGGCTCGAAGACTTTCTCAAAGTCGTGAACCTTCACCTTATCCATGAAACTCCTGGCTATCTGTGTCTGGTTCGGTGTTCCTCCTAGCCAAACCTGCGGATGATGCCCACAACAACAGAGAATATAAGTTAAGCCCTGCTTGTTTGCTACACTGTACTCACTCTTCACATGAGCTTGTGCTCGAAACATACCTGATAGCTGTTGGGTCCATCACCTACAAGACCAAGCTCAGCCATGTACGGTCTTGCACAGCCGTTAGGACAACCGGTTACTCTTATCACAACAGATTCATCGTACTCCAGACCAACCTGATCCCAAGAAAAGGAATTTTTAACATCAAGATCAATGGCTTGTAGAGGCATACGCTTAGATAAATGTAAGTTATTTTACCTTCTCAAACATTGCTCTAACTCGCTTTAGAATGCTGGGGATTCCGCGCTCTGCCTCGGTTATCGCTAGAGGGCACAGAGGAAAAGCTGGACAAGCCATTGCCGTTTGGTTTAGTGGGTCAACAAACTCAGGTTGCTACAAAAGAAAAAAAAAAGCAAGCGGGGTTTCCTCAGTTTGTGTCACAATAGCTATTCAATATACATAACTAATAGTCAAAGAAAGCTGAGCTCACCAGCAAGCCGGCCTGAGCAAGCACTGTGGTGATCGGACGCTTCCATTCGGTTTTTATATCACACAACACAATGTTCTGGTTTGGTGTGATGCGGACATCAATTTTGTATTTCTCTATTACTTCTCTCAGTGTCTTCTTCATTATACCTCCAACACGACCACTGTCCACGTGAAGACCACAAAACCACGCACCATCTCCCTGAGAATAAGATACTTGCTGATTAAGCCACCAGACAAGTTCTGAAAATGAAGGAATTTTCATAGGGTTTTTAGAAACAATACCTGTTCATGCCATCCCAAGTAACTCTTGAACTCCCACTCTGGAAGTTCACGGGAAGGCTCAAACTTTTTACCATAGTACTGCTCCACAACACCTTTAAATTTCTCGATTCCCCAGGAGCTGATCAAATACTTCATTCTGCTATATTTACGATCATCTCTTCTCCCGTGTTCTCGCTGTGTGACTACAATGGCTTTCACAGCATACAAAATATCCTCCTTTGGAACATAACCTAGCGGTTCTGCCAGGCGGGCAAAAGTAGACTCCATTCTGTGTGTTCTTCCCATACCGCCACCAACCTACAAGACGAGTCATTATCCTCAACAGCTCCAAACCAAGAAACAATCCAAAAGAAGAAAACATGTAGGCTAAATGAGTCTCAACTTACATAAAGATTGAAACCCTGTGGTTCCCCATTTTCATCTGAAACAACGACAGCGCCGATGTCATTGGTGAGGAGGTCGACGGAGTTATCTGTAGGCACAGTTACAGCGACCTTGAACTTCCTAGGCAAGAACTGGGTACCATAGATGGGCTCAGGAGAGTCGACAAAGTTAGTTCCATGGGAGTTATCATTTCGAGCTTTCACCACCTCAGGAGGCTCAGCAGTCATAAACTGCTCACCATCAACCCACATATCGTAATAAAACCCCGACTGAGGAGAAAGCAGAGCCGCAATGTTGTCTGCCGTCTCCTGAGCAAAGAGATAGTCTTTCTTCACATAAGGCGCCGCAGGAGCAAGAACGTTTCTATTCAAATCACCACACGCACCAAGAGTGCTCCCCATGTTTCTAATAATCGAGCTCATCACGGTCTTGAGATTCTGCTTGAGAACACCGTGGAGCTGAAACGTCTGCCTGGTGGTCAAACGAAGCGTTCCGATTCCGAACTCGTCGGCCAAGTCGTCCATAGTCAAGTAGAGCTGGTTAGGGACCTTGCCAGAAGGGTTCTTGGTGCGGAGCATGAAGGAGTAAGATCTTCCGCCACGCTCTTCTCTGTTGTACTGCTGGTAGCTCCCGTGGAACTTGATGAGCTGCACGGCGGACTCGTTGACGTTAGGAGCCTCCGTTAAAAGCTCCTCGTTGAGTGGATACCTTATGAAGTTGCTCTTCTCCTTGATTATCTCCACTTTACTCCGCTTGGTCGTAGTCTCAGACTTCGCCGGCTGAATAAAACATAAACTTAATCATAAGAATCGCATAATTTACTTTACATAAACATTGATCACTACTCTTATACTGAGCTGAGATAGTGACAGAGTGTAACAAACTATTAAACCACTTAACAGAATATTAAACCGGTCGGTTTATCAAACTAAACCGACTAATCGATTTACATACTAAACCGACTAATCGATTTACATACTCTAAGATTAGAATCAGAATCCCGGGAGAATGGAATCAATATGAACATTTCAATATGAACGGAATCAATATGGAATCTCTACCGTGGAGACGGCTTGGATAGGGGAAGGACTCGACGAGGAGGAAGAGGAAGGATGAACCGAGACGACGCCACGTGGATTTCTCCCTAAGAAAGCCGAATGAGAAGATCTCAAAACGTCGAGCCTCCCAAGCCTGATTTTCTGATCCGCCGAGAACATAGTGGCGGCGGCGCCCGCCGGAGATCGAAACGAAGACGACGACATCACTTCACTGATTGAGAGAGAGAGAAGGAGAGTGTTTGTGTCTGTGAGAGACAAGGCTTTTGATGGTGTTGATAAAATTGAAATAGGGCGTGCGCTAAGGGATTTAGAGAGACAGAGACTAACGTGCGCACTCTCACGTGACCTGAGGCGGCTAGCTTATACCCATGAAGAGCGCGTGGAACACAACGCCTTTACTTTTCAACTATTATATCGCACCGTCCATTAAAGATCTAGCGGTTAATTAAGTGCCCGTGTTTCGTGTCCATGATGAGAGGCGCGTCAGTGAACAAGAATCTAATATGAGAAATAAAAATCGAATTTTTGCTCTGATAAAGACTTGAACCCGGATGGCATCTTGGATATATTCAAAAGTTAAATGGTTCAGATGCTATGATTAAAAAAACATATTCTGCAACTTGGTGCACCAAAGTATACTAGAGACTGTCCACGTGGACTGATAATCATTGGTTAAGAAGATACATCAACGAGGGTAAAAGAGTAATTAACAATGGTGACTAACACATTCTCACCTACTCTGCTGATTTGTGAAGCTGAAAGGTTAGTGTTCGTGTTGGGCACATGCTAAATATGATCACCATGCTGGGTGTTAGCTGGTGCTACCTACTTATTTTTTCTTTATTTTAATAAGCAAGTGCTAAATACTTTGTTCCTCGTATACTCAACATAACCTTACATTTTCTTTAGTGAATATACTCAAAGGGTGATCCTTTTATACCCATAACATCTTTTACACACATAACACTAGTTGGTGACCAACCACACCATTAACAATTTAAGTAGTTAATGACAGAGAAAACGGTGCGTCTAATTGTTGACATGCGTTTAGATTTGCACAAACGCTACAATTTGTTAGATAGAAATGAAAAGAACCTATGAACCAACCTTCCTTTTGTTTCTCTTCTGCTTCTATGACTGAAGGCATAAATAAAAACTATTTGGTGTTCTGTTTTATGTCTAGACGAGGCTTTTGCTTGTTTTTTTTATCAAGAGGAGAATAGAGAAGCAACCCGGTTTCTATAATCCGTTGATCTTCAGGTTTTGTTCTTCTTCATTTTGCTTAACGGGAGCTTGTTGTTGGGCTTAACTACGTCTGGATATTCAGCAGAGAACTTAAAGCCTGAGGCTCATCAAGAGCGTACCACTAGTAAAATCCTTGAGAAATGCTTGGACACAGACAACAAGTGAATCTCTCCAGGACTACATTATTAGACCTAAACTGGCACTTGAACACTCACCCCGGGAAGACCAAACCGTGGGGAGTCTGGGGACGCAGCTTGGACCATACCCAAAAACAAAAAGCTGTGACATTGGTTGATTACCACCACGAGAGGTATAATGATGTGAGCTCCTCTTTTAGCTTCTCTCTCCTTTACTATTCTGCATCGTGGATTGCAAATTCTTGACTTGTAGTAAGGTTGTATACTTGTATATCGATCGTTTCTACGATTTTATTGTGGTTGAGATGCATACGACTGCATATACGTATGTGCAAGGTTGTTTTTGATCTATGTAAAATCCGTTACATAAGAATCCTTAATTTCGGATCTTCAAGTTCTGATTTGTTCAAGTTTGTGTGTAATTATATCATCACTCGTGGTTGGTGTTTTCTTCACTTTCGGCCACAGTTTATTTTAGGCATGGACATCTGGATATCGGGTTCAGGTCGGGTCCGGATCTTTTAATCCTAGAAATTTGGATCCATATAAGTATTTATAATTTTCTGGATCGGTTCCGGGTCGGAACTTGTCGGGTCTGAGTCGGTTCGGGTCTATAATTCTAAAACCTGTAAAATACTTGTAATTTTTGGATCTATATTGAGTTCGGATCGGGTTCGGATATTTAGAATCTGAAAAAGACATGATATACTATATTTAGTAAATATTTTTCGTTTATATCTAAAAGTTTACAAAATAACTTAAATTAAACTATTAATAATTAAAATAAAATATTTTTAAACTCTAAATTTACAACATCATATTATATCATATTACTTAAAAATATTACAAAATAATAACAAATATTGTTAACAAAATATATTTCAATTAAATCATAAAATTATATATATAATAACATAAGTTTGGATATATATATATATATATATATATATGTTTTAAAATAGGTTCTTATAGGGTCGGATTTATTCGGCTCGGTTCTTTTCGGATCTGTGTCTATTCAGATCGGTTCTTTTCGATTTTGGTTTTTTCGGGTAAAAATATTTAGACCCCAAAAATACTTGTAAATTTTTGATTCAGTTTTAGATATGATATTTTTAAATTAGTTTTGGTTAAGTTTTTGGGTCCATGTTAAAATGCCCACGCCTCGTTTATTCGTATGTGTTTGTGGGTTTGTGGAAACCGCACTTGCATAGTTGACCAAACTTAGATGTCCAAATCTCAAAATTCAGCATGCTTATACCATTTAATATACTTTATTGGAGTATCTTAGCATATAAATGCAAATTTCATTTGACTTTTTTATCATAAATTTACAATTGCAAATTCAGTTCATTGTAATTCATTTTTGGATATTAAAATAATGGATTTGAAAGATCAATTTTGTTAGAATTGTACCCTTCTCTCCATTTCAGATTAGGCCGATAGTTTTTATTCTATAGTTTAAATTTTATTTAATTTCGAATGTGTTTTATTTTTTAATGTATTTAATTGCTAGTTTTTCTAATTTTATGCATATTCATTTAGTTTATTAATTAATATAATTAGAAAATAATATATTATTTAGGGATAAAACAATAAATTTTATTGATTATTTAATATGTGTAAAGAAATATAGAATATAAAATAGCACGGAGAAAGTATAGTTTTATACTATTAACTCGGTAACAGAGTTTATATAAATTTTCCAAAAGTAAAACGAAATTAAAATATATTTGATTAGATAAATGACTAAAATTAACAATAATATTCATCCAAAAATCTAAAATATATTTTAAAATAAAAAGATAATTCTTATGTATTTTGCGTTGTTATCCAAAAAATATATTTTAATAAAAATTCAAAAATAGAAAACACATAACTAAATATTAATCAAATATTTTTTTAAATTTTATATAACTGAAAATAGAATACTGAGTGATTTTTAAGATTTATTTATTAATAATAAATATTTATTTGTTAATAATAAATATTTACTTGTTAATAATAAATATAGTGTATGAATAAATTTCAAAATATTATAATACTTAAGAAGTTTCTAATGAAAACATAAATAATAATGTATTATTATAGTTTTTAGTTAGTAGTATATGTATTAACAAATAATTATAAAATATTTATGTCTGCATGTCCGGACAAATACCTAGTTTTATATTATTAACTCGGTAATAGAGTTTACAAAAGCCAGATAAGAAAATACTATATAATTTCTTAAATAATAAATTTACACATTAATGGAGTTTGTATCACGCAGCAGTCATAAATAACTGATATTTAAGATAAATAAAAATCATAAATAGGCAAGAAAGATAATTATTAAAACAAATAAAAAAAAGTTTTTAGAAAAACGCAAGCCTTTCCCCATAACTACGTCGTATTAGGGAGTCGTGGCGAAAAGGCAGCGTGAAGAATCCTGTTTTTTTTTTTGTTGTTGTCGTCACCGTTGAGCGGCAGGTGAAAGCGCCTCATCACCGTCTCTGTTTCATTCCGATGACGGCGCCGTTAAACTCCCCTAGGCGATTACGATCGCTGCGATATTCGTCGGAGAAGATGGAAGGCACGGGAAGCTGGGACGTGATCGAATGGAGTAAACTCGATGTAAATGCCTCTCTCTTATCTTTATCACAATTCTAGCTTCTCTCTCTCTCCCGCGTTGAATTAAGCTAGAGAGAATGAGAACATCGTTGTTAGGGTTAATCAATTGAAGCCTAATGATTTTACTATTCTCTGTTTTTTGTTTTTTTTTGTTGGAGGATCATCATCAGCCAGCTTGTTGGTCAAGCTCTTTTTCAAACTTGGATTGCTTGCTGGAATCTGAGAGGATCACCTTCGAGGTATCTCCTTAAGGTTTAATCATCATAATTGTAACTGTTTTGAATTTGGAATCTGTATTGTTGAGAAGCTTTTTGATTTCAGTGTTGTGGAGTTATCCTTATCAATACTCATGAGGTCGGGACCCTCTTGCTGACGAACTTCCGTATTCTGTTTCTGGTAACGACTCTTCTTTCTTCTTTTTTTTTGTGTTGTAATGTTATTGCCGTTAGTTTTCTGCATTCCTATCATATTTTGATGGACAATGTTGTGAAAATTGAACTCTTTGTGAAGACTGAAGGGACCAGAAAGCTTGTTCCACTTGGTACGATTCCACTGGTGGCTATCGAGAAGTTTAGCAAAATGGTATGTTTTGTTATCTTATCTTTTGGAGGAAGATAGCATTGTTTTTTATTGATTTTTTTTGTGAAGTTAGGCTTTTGGATTTTTAATTTTTATGTAAACTCTGTGTCCGTTGGGTGTTTTATTTAGGTGCTGAAAGGTCAATCAAACAGACATCATCACTCCAACAAGAATCCACCAATACGTCTTTTACAGGTCACTGGTATGTTTCCGTGTTTGCCATTTGTTTCTTACATGACAGTAACTATCGTGGCATTAGACATCACCACCACAATAATGTTGATTGAAGGGATTTTGTTACCGTTTTATCTATTACCTTCTGTCTGTTACTTTGAATTTAGTTATTGTCTAAGCATGTGGATTTTGCAGGCAAAGACATGAGGATAATTGTCTATGGTTTTCGACCTGGAACCAAGCAGGTGAAAACTTGTAACACTTTTTCATATTATGCTGCCTTCTGCGTTGCTCCTTGAAGCTTAGATTATCCTATATGATTCTATTGGCATTGCAGAGACGTGCTGTAGTCGATGCAATATTGAAGTGTAGCAACCCAGAGAGAGTGTGGGATCTTTATGCTTTTACATGTGATCCTTCCAAATTCGGTAACAAAAACCCAAAGGAAAGATTGCTTAATGAATATTTTCGGCTTCTCGGGAAAAGTTCAGTTAAAGGGTCAAAGAATATGATTGAAGATGGTTCATTCACACTGTCCAATGACTATTGGCGGATAACTAACTTGAACTCGAATTATGACTTGTGTCAGACCTATCCGTTTGCTTTGATGGTTCCAAAATCAATTAGGTAGGACATGAAAAAAAAAATTGGTCTCTGCCAGACTTTGAGAGCTTCTGTGTTCGTGTTTGAGACCGGCACAGAATTTTTCTCTTCAGTAACTTGGCATACCGCTCTTTCTTTCTTTTTTTTTTTTGGGTTTAAACTATAGTATAGACATGAATATATTATTGCATGTTTTATGTCAGTGATGAAGAGCTAATCCAGGCGTCTACTTTCCGGGCAAAATGTCGCTTGCCCGTGATCTCGTGGTGTCATCCGGGTAGAAATGCAGTGGTTTTGGTGCTTCAATTTGAACTTTGTTCGCATAGTTTTCTTATTTTCATGTTACTTTTTGATATTTATTGCAGAAAGTGGAGCTGTGATTGCTCGCTCATCACAACCTTTAGTTGGTCTGATGATGAACATGAGGAGGTATATAGAATCTTCGGTTTTTATTTTATCAAAGTGCTTGAAGTGGTCATCCTGAAGTTTTGATATATTTTCCCCATTTTTAACAGTAATTTTGATGAGATACTTGTTGCTTCATTCTGCACTCAGTTAGCTGGTCACGAGGGAGCACAACGGTGAGCTTCCTATGTTTTTTTTTTTCTCATTTGGTTAAAGTTAACATTTCGAATTACTGATCCCTTTTTATCATCTTTATTACCATGACACTTCCATGTGCTTGCATTTCTTGCGTGTTTTTTTTGTTAACTGAAAAAGAATGCTAGTAAAAATAGAAATCGCATATGCAAATAACCTGAAGATAACCACTCATTGTTGGCCCACTAGACGTGTCATTATTTTCTAAAATATTTAGAAAGGTCTATCTGAGTAGAACAAAATTATATTCTGTTGGTTTATATCTTCAGTATGGATGAACGCGGATACTTTGTTTTGATAAAATGCACTAACGCTCGTTTTGTTTTTATGCCGTAGGAAGCTTTATATAGCAGATGCAAGACCTAGGAAAAATGCATTAGCAAATGGGGCAATGGGAGGAGGCTCAGAATCATCTTCAAATTATTTGCAGTCCGAAGTCTGTACATACCATAATGTCTGAAGTTCAATATTTTGTCTTCTAGAATTGCTTGTTTTTACTGACAGTGTTCCTCTTCAGATTGTGTTCTTTGGGATAGACAACATACATGCAATGAGAGAGAGCTTTTCCCGCCTCAGGGATTATTTAGATATGCACGGTACAACATCATCCGATGGGACGTCGTCATTCTTGGTAAGAACTGAATTTCATTCAGTATTTTTGGTTGGCAACAAATTTGTAAGCAGGCAGGTTTTTATTTTTTTCCGTAATAAATCGACCATACTTCCGCAGTTGTCTAGCACTCGAACATTTAGGTTGTTTAACTAAGTAGGATGTGCTTCTATTGTGTTAAGTAATGTGGACATGATTTACATTAATTTCCGACTGAACGTTTGGAACCATAGTTTCCTCTTCCATGGCTAAACGTGGGAATTTCTATTGGTGTGAAATCTATAGAGACATGGTGGGTGGACTTGGAGTGGAGGTAATCTCAGTAGTATGTCTGCGTCAGTATCCTTACTTGGAGAAAGTGGTTGGTTGAGCCACATCCAGAGCATCTTAGCTGGTGTAGCATGGATTGCTGCACGTGTTGCGATGGAGTCGGCATCAGTTCTTGTGCACTGCAGGTTAGCTATCTTATGGCGACATCACCACTTTAACTGTTTTACTAGGCATACCGATGTTTATGTGTTAAGATAAAGATGCGTCTGTCTCAAGAAACCAAATCAATTATCATCGGTGAAATCATGTCATTTACTTTTCTCAGTATCCTGACTGTGATGTCATTGTTCATTCAGTGATGGATGGGACAGAACAACTCAGCTGGTTTCTCTTGCATGCTTATTGCTTGACCCATACTACAGAACATTTGCTGGGTTTCAGGTATTCATCATGCTATAGTTTTGAATTTTGTGTTAATGTTTCTCGTTGTGACTCAATTTACGTAAATTATTATTGATTTCAAGTTTAGGATGCTACCATTTCAGATGTTCTTACCAGCCAATTCACCTACATAAACTGCATCTGTTAGATTTTTGTTTGCTAACTAAGTCTTCTCTACTGTTTTGAATTGGCATCAGGCTCTTGTCGAAAAGGATTGGTTAGCATTCGGTCACCCGTTTTCAGATCGTATAGGAATGACTAACGTTTGTGGATCTGGTAATTTTGAATTACCAATTCAGTCTTCTTCTGCCAGAAGTTACCCTTCATCTCCAATCCAGCAAACTTCAGGATCAGCAGCTGCTCAACCTTCTAGCTCTTCACATGGGCTGAACGATTATTCTCCTATATTTTTGCAGGTAAGCAGCTCTTACGTGCAAGTTACAAGTTACCTATTCTTTTTTCTTTTGGTGTGGTAGATCTACTAACAATACTTGAGTATGCTCACGTTTATCTTGGTATATTTGCAGTGGGTTGATTGCGTTTCGCAGCTAATGCGGATGTATCCTTGTGCTTTCGAGTTTTCTCCGGTATGTATATAGACTGTGTAGATGTCTGAAAGTTTCATAGTGATCTTTTCTACTAAAGCTATTCTCTACTACCCTTCAATATTTTGTTTCAGACTTTCCTGGTAGATTTCATGGACTGCTTGCTTTCATGTCGTTTTGGGAACTTTTTGTGCAATAGGTAGCCCTCTGGTTTGATATTCTCTTCGGTAGTTTAGTTCTGTGGTTAAGCAGGAAGTGATGGTGATTTCTTGATGATTGCAGTGAAAAGGAGAGGCAGGAGTGTGGGATTTCTGAAGCCTGTGAATGCCTATGGGCTTACTTGACTGATCTTCGTTCCTGCAGTGGGACTTCTCATGCCCACTGTAATCCAATTTATGATCCTTCAAAATATGATGGCCCATTATTACCTCCTGCAGCTGCTCTAGCACCGACTCTCTGGCCTCAGTTCCATCTTCGGTGGGCCTGCCCTGTGGAACCAAACGCTGCAGAAACCGAGGTCCAATGTAGAGCCATGGCTCTTAAGTATTCAGAAATGAAGAAGGTAAAACATCTTTCTTAACATGCTCTAGACTAAAATCGAATTCTTTTCTTGCTTGTTACAAAGTTTAGATCCAACTGTACATGCTATTATTGTTTGCTAACTTGTTTGGCTTGTGTGTCTGGATAAAACAAAACTGGAACAGGAGAAAGAAGAAGCAGAAAAGAAGGTAGATGCGCTGTCTTCTACAGTGGAGTCACTGAGAGAAGAGCTGCTTAACGAAAGAAACATAAGTCGTGCAGCTAAGGAATCAGAAGAGAGAGCTATCCAAGAGCGCGCAGTCGTATCAAAGGTCGTGCAGTCAGTTGGCTGCAAGGTTAACTTCACAAAGAACGGAGCTTGCACAGTTGAAGTAGGAGACGGGCCACAGAGATGTCGTCACTCAATTCCCCAAAAACAATCCGAGGACAGTAAAACAGATGTCTCAGAATCTATCTCATCATCAGAGAGTGAACAAAAAGTTTGTGAAGCATTGTGTCCGTTGCTTACAAGAGGAGAAGGAACGTGTCGCTGGCCTGACGCGGGTTGCTGTGCGCAGATGGGGAGCCAGTTAGTTGGGTTGAAAGCAAACTTTGAAGCATTTGATAAACTCTCAATATACGACAGCTATTTCACAGCTGAATGAGAGAGGTCCTAAGTCCCACCAGATATCAAGGACTTGTGTGTATGTTTTTTTTGACAGAGTAAAAAGCATAGCAACAGCAAAGAGGATGATAACCATCAATAAACCCGAGAGCATTTTGGAGTGTGGAGAGCATCTCGGGAACTATAACTTCGTGTGTATAGCAATGCGATCATGGTCTCGACGACCTCTGGCTTCATTGTGAAAGTTAGATTATCTGATTGTTGTTTTGTTTTGGTTGAGATAGTGACTTGATGATTGGAATTTAAAGTACAGTTTCTTACTGAGGATGATAGGATTTGATTATATGGTTTGGTTCATGACCTTTTGATTTTCTTTTCCCAGTTGATTTCGTCTGAGAGTCTAGGGGTGGACAAAGGAATAGCTTCCAGTGTGTGAGCCTCCTGTGGCTATGGACAAGGACAATGCACGCGATCGCAGTTTCGTCTAGAACTTAAATTTGCCAACACATAGACAATCGTTTTCTAATAAGCAGACAAATTTTTTCATTGTACGTAAAAAGAGCAAAGTAGTTAATTCGTCACAGATGGAGTTGAAGACTACTCCCTATAAGAGCATCATTAACCTCATTGCTTAAAATGGGGTGCTTAACATTTTTTTTTGTTTTTTTTCGGATTTAAAAAAAAGAAATTAATAGATGAACCACTTGCGGGTCACCACGTGTCAGTGAAGCCCGCAGAACAGTGCAAACAACAGCAAAATTGAACGCTTATTTAAGCTACTCTTCTTCTTCTGCTCTTTCTCTTTCCTTCTTTTTTTTAACTAAAATAATAACAAGCATCCCCTAGAATTTGGGGTTAACGATGCTCTAAAGGGTAACTATTAATGAGATATATTTTTCTCGTTGGTTAGTAGTATGTATCATAACATAAGTCATAACCAATCGAAATAAATCGGTGGATATACCTAATTTTGATTAATTGATAAGGAATAAGGTCCAAGGTCGGGTATGCAAGAAGTGGAATATGGAAACATTGTTATTAAATGTTTGTAGTGTCAAAGTTTGAGAACAACTTAGCTACGTAACAACTAACGAGAAAAAAAAATGTTAAATGTTTATAGTGTCAAATGGTATTAAATGTTTATAGAACAACTTAGCTACGTAACATAACTTAGCTATAAAAAATGTCGCATGAGACTGATCACTGATATAAGAAGTGGAATATGGAAACATTTAATAATAATGAACTGACCCAAAATAAGATAAGGTTAGTAAATCAAAGCATGAAACTGATCATGGTCCATAAAATGTCGCATGAGACAGAGACTGCTCACTGATAGATGACTGCTTTCTACTACCTACTTGCTTTTTATCTAATTAGCCACGCTAGGCTTTACGCATGGAGATTAAATGTTACAACCTCAAAAACTGAAAAAGTTTAGTTTATTCTGTGTTCAAATTCAAACTCGAACCAACGTAGAACAAATGTAAGTTTAATCTTTAGTCACCAAACGTAGTTACTATGTTGGTTGGGTCGGTGTCAAGATCATGAGAGTTTTTATGGAGTAGTAGTATCTTTTAATATTGGGATTAACAAGATGATCAGTCAATAAACTAATTTATTGTAGTGGTTAGCTAAAAGACAATACAACATCACATTCGAATTTCTTTGATGATACACGTGTTATCATTAAAACAAAACATCAAACAACACAATGAGATAGAGAGACAAGGGTTCAAATTCTTTGATTACGGTTTCGTTTATCAGTATTGGTTTTGTTATGTCTATACGAATTCACGTTCGACAAATTTAAAGTTTAGTCCTCGTTTCATTTATTAAAAAAAAATAAACAAAATACTTGAAAGATGCGTTGAACAGTTTCATATAAAAAGGATAAATGAAAAACTATACGTATCTCATGTATATATGGAAATTACGTCGATAGATGATACTTTTTACATGAACGGAAACTATTTTAAAAACGTAAAACAAATCAGTTATATAAAACAATTAGTGTATTTAGCAAATCTCTATTTATATAATCAACTTAAAATATGCTCAAACATTTTTTTGTGGAAAAATACGCTTTAATTTTTATTGCAACTATCTTTAAACAGTAAAATAGTTGGTACAGAAGTTTCCACAAATTTATTTCTAAACTAGAGTTCACCATATCACTTTCTCTATAAAAAGCGGTACATGTCTACAACTTTGACACAACTTAAGAAACAAAAAAAAAACACAATACACTTTCTATGGAGCTCTTTTCACTCCCTTCTCTGTTCCTTATCTCCACTCTACTCGTCTTCTACATCTCCAAGTATGTTCTCAACAAAAGAAACCAGAGAAACTGTTTCATGCTTCACTACGAGTGTTACAAGGGCCAAGACGAGAGAAAACTCGACACCGAGGCCTGTGCCAAGGTCGTTCAACGAAACAAGAACTTAGGTCTCGAAGAGTATAGGTTTCTCCTCCGTACAATGGTCAGATCCGGTATAGGAGAGGAAACTTACGGCCCAAGAAACGTCCTCGAAGGTAGAGAAGCCTCTCCTTCTCTCCTCGACGCTCACTCCGAGATGGACGAGATCATGTTCGATACCCTCGACAAGCTTTTCCACAAGACAAAAGGCTTGGTCTCTCCTTCGGACATAGACATTCTGATCGTCAACGTCTCTCTCTTCGCTCCATCTCCTTCTCTAACCTCGAGAGTCATCAACAGATACAAGATGCGAGAAGACATCAAATCATACAACCTCTCCGGTCTAGGGTGTAGCGCGAGCGTTATATCGATTGATATAGTGCAACGGATCTTCGAGACTCGAGAGAACTCGTTTGCACTCGTTGTCAGCACTGAGACAATGGGTCCTCACTGGTACTGCGGTAAAGATAGGTCAATGATGCTCTCAAACTGTCTCTTCCGTGCTGGAGGAAGCTCTGTTCTCTTAACCAACGCACCACGGTTCAAGAACCAGGCTTTGATGAAGCTCGTGACTGTGGTTCGAGCCCACGTGGGCTCGGACGACGAGGCCTACTCGTGCTGCATGCAAATGGAAGACAAAGACGGTCATCCAGGGTTTCTCTTAACCAAGTACCTTAAAAAAGCAGCTGCTAGAGCCCTGACCCTAAACCTAAAAGTCCTCCTCCCTAGAGTCTTGCCACTCAAGGAACTCATCCGGTACGCGATAGTACGCGCTTTTAAACGAAGAACCACCGCAAAAGGAGAGTCCACGAGCTCAGGATTAGGTCTAGACCTGAAGACAGGCTTGCAACACTTTTGTATTCACCCTGGAGGAAGAGCTATTATAGAAGGTGTGGGTAAAAGCTTGGGGCTCACGGAATTTGACATCGAGCCAGCGAGAATGGCGCTTCATAGGTTTGGGAATACATCTTCTGGTGGTTTATGGTACGTTCTTGGTTACATGGAAGCTAAGAAGAGGTTGAAGAAAGGTGACAAGATATTAATGATGAGTATGGGAGCTGGATTTGAGTCTAACAACTGTGTTTGGAAGGTTCTTAAGAATCTTGATGATAACAATGTTTGGGATGATTCGATCGATCAATATCCTGAAATGTCGAAGATACCTAATCTGTTCTTGGAGAAGTATGGTTGGATCAATGACGATACCATGAGCTTTGTTCGAGTTTGAGTCATCCCAAGTAAGCATAAAAAGAGAGAAAAATAAGATGGGAATGTTTTTTTCAATATAAGAAATGTTTACTTTGCCAATCTATTTGGAATGTTTAGGCCAAGAAGTGCTATATACAGAATTCATTATTTTTCTTCTTTCCCAATTTGAACTTAACCGCAGTTAGTATTACTTTTATATACAAATTGGTTGACGATTTGACTATCGACCAGTTGGTTTAGAACTAGATATTTACAACAGTGACAAAGATTTGTGTGTTTACTGTTTTCAAGTTGTTTGAATTTACTTTTTTTGACAGAAATGAATTATTGTGGTTTACCCATATATGATCTTTATTTACTAACTTTATTTGTTAGGAAATTATCAATGACTTAACCAAATTATATTACAATTGAACCCCAAAATAATAAGTATGGCTCCACAATAAGTATTATACATAGATACCACTACTTTCTCCACAGAATAACTCCTTAAGCCACTTTAAAAAAAAAAACTGAAAGCTACATATGAGTGTCTCAGTTCTTTACAAGTCAAATTTTGTACAAATTCTGAAAGTTTCCAAATTGGCTTCCTTGAACTTATGAATCAATCTACATTGATGCATCCGTATAATATTTTGAGATAGTATTCGATGACTACTAACTTAAAGTTTTGAATGTCATTTGGAAATAGAAAAGAAAATATAATTAACATTGAGTTTATAGAGATGAAAAGCTATGGATTCATATACAAGTTTTCTATTAAAAATCATAAAGCTATTTTCTATGCAATCCTTAAGTAATGGTAGTAAGTCTACGCATGGTGGAAGCTGAGACAAGGTTGTACAACATTCTTCCTGAAGAGCAAAATCTGAAGGAGGAATTTTCGCGAATCGCCAAACTAAACCAATTTCGTTTTTATTTCAATGTTACGAAATTCCTATTAAAAACAATCATTTTTCAATTATTTGATTTTTTTTTGTAATATGCAAGTTTCGAACATTAAACTGTGTTTTGGTTTACAACATTGTAACCACGGTTTTGACAAAATACTTTTACTGGAATTAATACTTTCATGTAATTTTCATTTTAATATACAGCTGTTTAATTTGTTTGAAGAAGTACAAAAATCAAAAATAATAATTTTTCAACTTAGAAACTTTTTTTTCTTTCAATTGTTAAGTCATAACTAATTTATGTATGAAATTGGACTAGTAATATTAAGAAATCAAAATTTTAACTTATTAATTTTGAAAACTTTAAAAGAAAAACTAACTCTAACAAACAAAATAATATGATATTGATTTCTTCTTATTTAAATTTATATTCAAAATTAAATTTATTAAAAATAATTTCTTACTGAAATAATGTTAAAATACTAGTTAAAATGTTTTTTTTTTTAAGATTGTCTGTTAGGTCCTAAAGAATACTTGGCTCAAGTTTTTGTGTGTGTTGAAGTGGCTCGTTGGTGATAAAGCATGGGTCAGTGCTCCTATTAAGTATTAACCATCGATGGAAGCACAAACGCATCATGTTAAACCAAACCAAACCAAAGAAAAAAAGAACCCCAAATTTTTAAAACTAGCCCTGAGCCAAGTTGTGGGAATGTGGAAGTGGTATATTTCAAAGTTGGGTATGGTAAACATTTCTTTTGTCGGCTATGGTATAGAACATCTGATGAATCGAGTTTGTTCAGTTCATATCTTTAAAAGAAAAGAAACACAAAGAAATGTAGAAACAACAGAACCATTCTTCCCAACAGGAGCGCTTCTCTCAGCGATTCTGTAGAGTCTCGATTGCTTTTTTCCACACCAAAGCTCTCTGTTTCACGTCTTCAAATGACAAAACCTTCTTCGGCTGCAGAATTCAAGAAGAGTTCAGTAATTTAAGTTTAACATCTTTGGTAGAGAGACAAAACCTAAGGAAATTGATGCCCCTACCGTGCAAATCTTGAAGTGAGAAGGGCTAGTGACTACAACGTTGAGGTCATTCGAGTTATCAGACCAGATGATGTTCCCTTTTACAACTAGCTTTGACGGGTCAACATAGATTAGCTTGGGTTTGTTGGTTAGTATTAGCTGCACCTTCTTGCTCGTTATTTTCTGAAGCTTCTTCACAGCTGATATCATCAGGACCGATTCTCCCGGCTCCAGAAACTGTTGCCTGTTATATAACACATGAAAAAAAAAAAGTTAAGCAGGTTTTCTAACTAGAGAGTCTAGTTTCAGCAGCTTTAAACCCAGATGTTGACAGGAAAGCTCTGAATGTGCCCACCATCTCGAATCAAAAGAGTCTATTGAAGCAAGCCGTGTTATGGAACCCGATGATTCAGAAGGTGTGGAAGGAGCACTGTGCCCATCGTTATGTGCGGCTGAAGAATCTCCAATATGAGTCGGGTTCCATGGAGAACCATGAGCGTCATCCCTCTCAGGAGATGCTGTCTGAGACTGCACATCAGGTGAGAATAGCCAAATCAACAAACGAACAAAACGATAATAGTAACGAGCATCTAAAGTCTAGAGGGTATATGAGGAGGGCCTACCGCAGGATCTGGGGCTAGCTTTGGAGGAGTCTGAGACCTTAGATTCTTCCAGTCAACTCCCATAAAGAAAGGATGTCGCTTAAGAGCAGCATAACCTTCTGATCCAGCACCTGGTCTTCTACTTGGATCAGTATCCTGAGAGAGAACAGAACAGTTTAAAAGAATTACTGCCATATCATTCGACTGGTGACAAAGGCTTATGATAGTATATTTATTACCAGCAACCGGTCAATGAGGTCTCTTGCTGCTTCTGAGAAATGACTTGGGAACTTTATATCTCTGGCTATAATTCTTTGGAAAATCAGCCATTCACTTGCGTCTTTGAAAGGAGAAGTCCCTGAAAGCATTTGGTAGATAGTGCAGCCGAGAGCCCAGAGATCATTTCTGTTTGAATAATGTTCCAAAGTCCACAGAGTAATGAGCATTGTAATCCACAAAAAAAACCAAAAAAAAAAAAATGCTTACCCAAAAGTTGCGGGAGAAGAGTTGAGAACTTCAGGAGGAACATAAGCAGCAGTTCCGACAAAAGTGCACGCCTTATCGTCTGTATATACGTCACCAGTTTACAGAGACAGGGCTTAAACCAGAATCTGACAATAATTGTCTGATAAGACCGACCTTAAGCTGAGAAAAATAATAAAGGATCATGGATGGGGTATATTACCAGAAGCAGCATTAGGAAGAACTGTGATCCGGCTATCTTGCATCGGCTTCACACTTCCAAAATCAGCAATCTTGATGTGCCCATCTGAAGTCAGCAGCAGATTCTCCGGCTACCATTTTGAAGAAAAACAAAAAAAAAACACACTTAAAGCACTGCCATTGGGAGAGGCAACAAAAAAGAGAAGAGAAGAGAGATACCTTGATATCACGATGTATGAGTCCCATATTATGTATATACTCAAGAGCATCCACAACTTGTGCACTGTAGAACCTAGATTCATCCTCAGATAGTCTACCTTTCTGCACATGAAGAAGGTACATCAAATTCAAACACTTATTAAAATACTACCATGAAGGTTGTTCGGATCGGATGGGATCATCTTACTCTAGTAATTTGGTCGAAAAGCTCGCCACCCTCGCAAGATTCAAGTGCCATATCTAAAAGCATATAGGAGAAAAATCTAATTACAGAGAGTTTTGTTCTATAAGCAAGCAAGCACATACACACACAACTAAAAGAGAAACGTACATAGTGAGAAAGAGTCTTGAAAAGTGAAGAAGAGTTTGATGATCCCAGGATGGTCAAGCTGATCAAGAACAATCCTCTCGAGTTTTACATAAGCTGTTTTGTTCTCCTTTGTTATGAATTTTTTGTCCATAATCTTTAAAGCATACACAGTTCCACTCTCCTTCTTCTTTGCCCTAACAACCTGAATTTTTTTTTTATGAATCAATTCAATTCAATTGGTTCGATGAATCAATTGGTGAGAAGATAATAACAATAAAAAACCTTGGAGTAGGAGCCAACGCCGTAGATCTTGCCGAGCTGGAAATCCTGGATGGTGAAGTTCTCTTGAGGAGCTTTGAAGGAGAAGCTCTTGCTCCTAGAAACACTTCCGCCATTGCCTTGAAGGACAAGCTTCGAATCAAATTCCTTCTCCATTTTGCCAGCATTTGCCTTCTTCTTCTTCTTCTACGTCTTGATGATATGACTCATAGAATAATAATCCCCCAGAAACAAAGCTTAGAGATGAATTTTTGATTTCACGATGAAACAGAAACAATAATCAGAGGAACCGTTAGATCTGTTGTAGGGCTTGAGGTGATGGTGGTGGTGGTGGGTTCCGATTTCGAAATTTGTATCGAATAAAAGCGAATTACTCTCGATTGAAGGACAAAAGAAAAGTAAGAGAGAGAAAGAGAGAGGTATGGGAATATTGGGAAGAGGAGAGATAAATTAGCGGAAACTGATGGAGGAGAGAGGAATGTGTCACACTTCAACTCCTTCTTCTTCTTCAATTCCTTCTTCCTTTTTCGGATTTAATAAAATAGTGTTATTTGCAGTAATTTACTGCTCTCACTCATTACCAGTGCCTATGTTTCTTTTTTGAATGTTTTGTAAGCCCTGACATCATCCCATTTACTTTGGCATCATTACCAATCTTATTTAGTAAAAATGTGAGGAAGTTATTAAATGTGTACGAAAGTATTTCACCCTCTATTGGGCCTAAATAATTCGGCCCACTACCAGTAGAATTCGTCCTTTTATTTAAACTTGGCCCCATCTCTGAGACTAATGTAATGTAACTAAACAGTTTTTCACCTATTCATATAGTGAAAGCAGAAGCTTTGTTCATTTCAATCCCCTACAACACAGCTTCTAAAACATCTAACACGATAATATGAGAAATAGAGAGGTTAAATTTAACACTGTGAACCAAGGGCGCTATAAATTTCATAATTTTAAACTTTGGAAATTTATTTGAAGAACTACTTACTTGACCTACAAGTAACAACTCCTCTTTTCTTTCTACAAATCCCACCCATCTTTCCTGCCACCTAACTCTCACCTCCTTAGCCCCGTTCATCTTTGACGCAAGAGCGTTCGATCAGTGAGCGGAGGGGGAGTCCGCTTTGAATTATATATCATAAATCTAAACTATATACCCTAAACCTAAATCTTTATGATTTAAATTTAAGGTGTAAAATTTGAGTTTAAAGTATATGATTTAGTTTTAAGGTATATGATTTGGGTTTAAAGTATAGGATATGAATTTAAAATTTAAAATTTGAATCATAAATTTAAGATTTAGAGTTTAGCTGCCGAAATTAACATCGTTAAAATTAACATAATTTTCTTTTTCCAACTATTTTTTTAATTTGATAAATTTTATTTAGTAATCTCCATGACATTTTGATTGGTCCTATAAATTGAGGTGAATTTAAAACTTCAAGTTAAGTGGTGAACCTAAGTTTTGTTCATTTTGATATATGTCACGGATTTTCCCGAATTTAGTAATGAATAACATTGGATACTATGAGATATGCATTTAATGTACGTGCTCTTTTAGTTGTAAAACTAGTGTCAGACGATGGTTTGGTGGCCTCAACCATTTTCTGTTACCGATCTAGTAGTAGAAATAGCTACCTACATGTCACTATAGTACTTTGCTTGTGAATATGAAACTTCTCTTTGCGAAGATAAAACAAAACTATACAACTGGATCAACATTTATCAGTCGTAAAACTAGTGTCAGACGATGGTTTGGTGGTCTCGACCATTTTCTGTTACCGATCTAGTAGTAGAAATAGCTACCTAGTAGATAAATGTTGATCCAGTTGTATTGTTTTGTTTTATCTTCGCAAAGAGAAGTTTCATATTCACAAGCAAAGTACTATAGTGACATGTAGGAAGGGTACTAAACATGATACGTTTTTTTTTTCTTCTGAACAAAGATTTGAAATTGTGTTAGAAAGAACAAACATTTGAAATGTAATATATTTGCTCAAGTTTTTCTACAGTTCTCACGCTCGCACACACATATGTATATATGCTTCATCTGCGGGTAGTCGAACAATATAAAGCATATACAGTATAACCTCTTTAAATTAATAATCGATAGATTAATATCTCTATAAATTAATATAATTTCATAGTCTCAAATTGAGTTTTTAGTTCAATTAGTATCTCGATAAATTAATAATCTCTATAAATTAATAAAAATATATAGTTTTGGTGTAGTCCTAACATTATTAATTTATAGAG
The DNA here is from genome assembly GCF_000801105.2 of Raphanus sativus. Taxonomy (NCBI): domain Eukaryota; kingdom Viridiplantae; phylum Streptophyta; class Magnoliopsida; order Brassicales; family Brassicaceae; genus Raphanus; species Raphanus sativus. The sequence continues at coordinate 1,101,877 of NC_079517.1, read as the reverse complement.
ATTTCACTGTATATGATACATCTTATATACTTTTCTTTTGTATTAAGTTTATGAATTCTTTAGAGTTATTTCAGCTTATGTATCTTTGTGAATGTGGTGTTTGTGTGTATGTCTCTGTCGTTAAGAGAATGACCAAATAGTATATTACATGGAAGAAAAATGAAAGATAACTTGAGAAAAAATAGTCTTTTGGTTGAATACTCTGCTTGTGTTTGACACGTTCGTGTCTTACTAGCTAATTTTAATCAGACCTACTACCATTTTATATGTTTGGAAGAAATTTGAGTTTTGGATTCCACTATAAATTAATTAAAACCAGATGTTAGGAAAATAACCAAAATAGTTAGGAGAAAAATTTCTTGTAACATAGATTCATTGATGGACATTCATGCATCCGTTGTGCATTTTAGCAAAGCACATTCGAATAGATTTTAGACGGATCATATTTATTAGAAAAGCATTCCTATAATATGGTAAATTCTAACCAATGCATCAATGACAACCGCTCATAGAGTCATGGTTGTTAGATAACTTTTTCTTAATTCGGTATACATTACACCGATAGCTCTAAAGCTTCTTAAAAGACTATTTTCTATAAAAAAATCATACCACCCGTATACACGAGTGTCCTGAGGTACTTTTGTGGTCCATTTTGTTTTTTCCTATGTATCGAATTCTCTAACCGAAACTAGAATAGTTATGAATCTTTGAGCAGTAATGTAAATGATGCAGAGCGAAAAGAAATACAAGTAATACAACTACTAGCATGCCTAAACTCCTAGGTCAGATTCACAAGTGATACAGATGCATTTTGTTCGGTTTATGAGGGATGTTGATGTAATCTAATATCCAAAACTTACATAAGCAACCAAAATAGTAGCCAGAGGAACAGAAACATTGTCGTCTAATTGATCGGTGATGGGTAATGACTCGACCAACGTAGCGACCATTGAGACTATCGCGACTTTTGTAAAGGTCGTTTCCCAGTTCATGTGAAGGTACCCAATGCTTGAGTAAAAGTAAAGTAACCTGCATGTTATTACAAAAGAAAGAAACGCTTTGGTTTTAGCTGCATATATTTTTTAACGAGTACTTTATCAAGTCGGACGACATTATGAGTAATTGGTATTTGTAGGTTTGGTGTTTTTTTACCCGATAGAGACGAAGAAGCCGAATATGAACATGGAGATGCTTCCCGCTATGCTCTTCCTTGGGTTGTAAGGTATCTTCTGTGATCCAAATTTACGTCCCATGACATCAGCTATTCCTACGTAGACACATGTGTTTTTTTATAATTAACAAATTATAATAATCCTATAATGACAAAAGGAAATGTAAAATAATTAATACTTAATCATATTTTACAAGTATTGAAGTTTGTTATAAGTTTATAACAGATAAGGACAGTTACCGTCGCCACCACACATCATTGCCAACGAGATCATACCGATAGGAGAATCTCTCCAGAAGAAAACCGCAGAGACGAGAAGCGCTAGAACGTAGAACAATGGACCTCTAAGCAACTCTCTGAGGGACAAGTTGGTTGGAAAGAAATCAAGAAACGTGTTATGAGATTTCTTGAAAATCATCACGGGTCAGAAAAAAACAAAAGAGATAAAGCTAAACAACAACTTACTCTGGTCTTCCTTCTCTAGTGACGGATTTGATTAGCGTGGAATTGGGAGAGGCGGATAATCCATTGACAACAAGCTTTACGCAATTCACTAGTGGAACTAAAGCAGCAAAGTATCTAGCCTCCTCCGATGCGCTACACTTAATTAAAAGACAAAAAAAAAAAGTCATGATGCTAAAGTTTTTAAAGTAGAGAGGTTTCATAGAGAGAAGGCATACCTGAAGATTGGCCACGAGAGTACAAAAAGCAGACCTGAGAGTATGTGCACAAGCTTTCTACTCAATCTCTGTTTCAACCGAAACAATTCAAGAAAAAAAAAAGCGTCATTAAATAATCAAAATCCCCCATCCTTACAAATCCAAAGCTAAAACATTAACTTACAACAAAGTACATCTCAGTCTCGTTTCATGTTTCTAGTTATTACCGCAACTTTCAACTACCAACAAGAATGTACTCTTTTTGGTTTTTGATCAAAAAAGGAAAACAGCAGAAACTAAAGTGTGGCTAAGAGACCTGTGAAACCACGTTTCGCTTCGTGAGACTCTCGAAGGTCAAGACGAGCGCGTAGGCTCCACCAAGAACTGCCCCGGTGGCTCCGAGGTCATGCAACAGAGAATCCTTTGTAACCGCGAAAGAGATCAGAGGGTGGTGAGCGCGTAACTGACTGGACGAGCCGATGAGGTAAGGATAAGAAACCGGAGAACAGAACCGGGGAGTCGTCGCGGTGTTCAAGAACCTGGAGCTGCTCCGACATAACTGATGGCTGATGGGAGATAGAGGAAACTTTGACGACATTTCAACCTCCCCGCCGGCAGAATCAGAGCAGAGCTCCGAGAGCTAAATAGTGAGGCGGAGAAAGAGGAGAGACGTTTTGAGAAATCGAGAATACTATGCTAATAATTCGTTTTTGTAAATTTTTTCCACTTTTTGAGGTTAGTCAGAAAATAAAACGTTATCTATGATGTGTCACTTTGTTAATGGTCAATGAGAATCCGAAATCTGACTCACATGACCATCTCATTTTTCTTACTTGATATAGTTGGGGGCGCTGTACTAACCTAGTGACGGCAATAGCCAATGGGCATGGCCTATTTGGGGAAGTGTTTCTTCTTTCCTTTTGTACAATATTTTTGGGCTTATTGTGATATAGGTTTAATTACTAAGGTAACGTTTTATTTTATTGTAAAATCTGTCTATTATTTTAGATACTGGATAAATTTTCAAATAGTTAGGCATGATTTATTTGGATTTAGTTGATTAATTATAAACGTCATAAAATAGTTACAAGGTGATATTATTTTAGATTATGTATTATTTTTCGGAACTGATACTTCATAGTATATATGTTATTGAAAACATTGGTGTATGGTCCCCAAAATTTTAGGAATTTTTTTACATTTATGTACTCTTAAATTTATATAAAAGTTATATAAACCCTTTCTAATTGTTTGTAGTTTTCAAAAATTTAGAACATGCCATTCGTGAGTGTTATGATACTGTAAGCATTTAAATTTGTTTTGTTATTTAGTATTTTATAATTCAAGAGTTATGTCACATGATATCAATTATACGTGTAAACCACTGTTTTTCAACACTGCATACTATTGTGAATTCGTGATTAAGTATCTTATTTGCCAATTGTCTATATTTTGGCATTAAACTCAAATTTATATATTAGTAAGGTAGTCTACTGTCTCCAAAATATATGTTTAAAGTTTAAACAGGTAACTATTAAATGTGGACCATGACATTATAATAGACTGTGAAAACGGGTGTATATGTACATTTGAATTTTCAAACACTGATTATTTCTCAATGAATATCACCAATGAAGATATATAGATATCTAACAAATTAGAAAACCACTCAAGAAAAGAAAAAGGTAAACAGTAATAGATCATGTGAATATGTGATTATGTGAGGGTTCTATCAAGGACCCCAGGACGTAAACGATTGACAAAGGGTACAATATACGGAGAACGTTGAAGGGTTAGTGATGATGAGGACGAGCATGCATGTGTGTTTCATAACTTCGATTTATTGTTTAGCTGAAAAGACATCAGATCAAGTATCTACGTGGCTACGTCTAACCCGTTTGAATCCTCTTATCTCTACGCACGTTTTCGAATTCGTAAATCAGTCCTTTGTTTAATTATAGTACTATGCTATCTTTCGTTCTTAGTTTTGAAGAAAGACGTATGTAACCATATGCAGCATCGAAGATAAAAAAAAAAACAAAACTCTGCTACACAGGATCCAGTTGCAGGATACCGATTGCATTTAATTAAGCTTTTATTTGCGTTACAGATTGGTGATACAACATCCTATACAAACATTGCATGTACATACGTAATTGCTAGTTTAACTTATTCATTTGATAAGCGATCATTTAATGGTTTCAGTTAATTTTGATTGTTTCATACTCAATCTTCACGCTATAAGATCCAATGATCTAGGCAGTTTAATAGTCACCTAATTACGATCTACAGATAATTATGTAAAAATTACCAGTTACAAGCCTAGTCAGGGCCGGCTGATTAAGGAAGACAAACAGTACAACCGTTCCGGACCCAAATCCGTATCCCTTTATAATAACAGTTAAAGGGTCTAATTTTTCAGTCAAAAAAAAGGGTCTAATTTTTTCATAAATACATTATTTTATATAGAAAAATTAAAATGTTAATAAATCTATCTTATTAAAACAGAAACATTATAACTTCTTCTAGGTGGATTTTTAAGTTGGACATAACATCATTATTTTTAGTCTAACCTTTCATTAAAATATTTCCTTAAAGAGTTAAATATCAACCATCTATCATTTAACTACACTATAAGATCTATGTCTTACATTATATACATTTATTAAACAAAATATCTATTCTTTTCGTTAGATTATATTCACATTATCATATTTATATTATATCATAGTACAATTATAACTATCCTTCTCTTTTAGTCAAATGAATACAATAAATATCTCCAATATAAATATTACACGAGTCTGAGTTCTTAAAAATAAAAATATAAATAGATAGAAATAAAAATAAATATTACACATGTTATTAAAAATATAAATATTATTACACGAGTAGGTTGATAAAAAATTACAAATATTACACGAATCTTTAGCCAGTCATTATACAACTAAACCAGTTGATTCAATTAACCAAATAACTCTCAACCTACAATATCGGATTTAAAAAACAATTATTTGGCATCAAATACTGATGAATCTTTAAATTCCCTTAAATTTAAGTAGCTTGATACATAACTTTTGAAACTCAATACTAAAGATATCAGAATTTATGCTCAAATAATCGAGGTTTGCTTTGAATATACACTAAATAGAATATACATAATAATTGATGTTCTTATTTCAAAAACATCAATTTATACTTTTAAAAAAAAAATTTGATTATTGGAAAACCTCTTCACCAAGTTGAGTCTACTATACTTAAAATCTCGGTTACAATCAAATATTGACAATCAAATTGCCAGATTTGAAAAAACATGAATATGGAAAACTCTCTTCTCCAAGTTTATTCTACTATACCTAAAATCTCGGTGTCAATATATTTTGTATTTATTATATCTAACTTAATAGGTTAGAAAAATATTCATTTCCTCCCACTAAAATGTGTGTACAAGTACTTGCCTTCCTATTCATCATTGGACATTCACAAAACATTCAGAAAAAACTTCCAAAAAGCACAATGTCAAAACCAAATAGTATTGTTTGATATTATATTAGTGTTTTCACCGTAAAGTTATATCTCTAATACACCAATGAAAAACTATTAATAGAAAAAAACAGTTTTAACATTTTTCTTAAACAATGAGAAAACTCGAAATTATATAAAGCCACATTATGTGAAAAGGACAAACTCCAAATTGTATTAACTATTATAGATTATATGTTATGTATTAAAAATAAAAAATAAAATCCGCGCGGTCGCGCGGGTCATGATCTAGTAAAATTAGAAAGGAGTTCAAAAATATTTTATATGTAAATAACTCTGTTTCCATAACAAAATATTACTGTTTAAATTTCTATGAAAAAAATATATTTAAAATATTAAATAAACATAAATTTTAAAAGGTAAGAAAAAAAATTTTGTCCTGAGGATCCCTAACAATGTTAAGCCAGCATTGAGTCTAGCTTATAATGCTGTGACAAAAAGAGATCGTATAAAGCATGTCTAATAAATTCAAGTAATAAACAAAAGTAAATGAAAACAGCATCTCTAGTTAACACTTGTCACTTACCGTTAATTTATTATGAAAAGCATTATTTATTATGTAAATAACGTAAAATTTAGATAGAGAGTTTATGAAAAAGATAGAGATTTAATTATCACTAATCAGTGACAAGTACTGCTCAAAAAGCAAATGGGACTGTAATAAACGCGTGAAATCTGATCTTTTGACGAAATAATTTTAGTTTGCCACCGACCTAACAAAACAAAATAATATAATAACTAAATTAGATGTGAAAGCAGAGACAGAAAATTATTATTTTGAAATGTAATAATATATTTTGCGAATTTTCTTTAGGGGAAGTTTGACAAAAATTTGCTCATTCTCCACCACCACCACTGTCTCCTCCTCTTTATACAGATTCGCTCGCTTACTCAAATCAAAAGTACGCAAAAAAATCAATTTCTCAATCAATCTGAATCTCTCTAATGGTGAATTACTGCGGCACCTGAAAACAAACACACATATAGAGTGTGAGAGAGTGAGAGAGCTTCGTATTGAATACATAGTGGATCGATGAGAAACTCTCTCTCCTTCGAGATCGACGACAATGGCGGCGCCGGAAGAGACGGGAACCACAGCGTCGTCCGAGATCGCCTCCGTCTCAAGCCTATCACGAGCGAGAGGCGAGATCGATCTCACTCCGGTTCGGATCGGTCCTCCTTGCGTAGTACTCGGCCTCATAATCACATTGGCAGATCGGTTAACCGCAAGGGAGGAGTGCTCGCGTGGCTCAAGCCGCGTGGCAACTGGCTGCTCTACGTTCTGGTGGCGTTCACGGTCTGCGCGTTCGTCATGTCCTCGATGCTGCTCCAGAGTTCGATCACGTGGCAAGGGAACGCGAAGGGAGGAAGGCAGGGGAGGAGCCGGATTGGATTCGGGAGTAGGTTGAGGTACGTCCCTGGAGGGATCGCGAGGGAGTTGATCGAAGGAGAAGGTCTTGATTCGTTGCGGTCGGCGGTTAGGATCGGCGTTCGTCCGCCGAGGCTTGCGCTCGTGAGTTTTTTTTTTTTATAGTTTCAATCGATTGTTAGATCCACTTGGTAGATGACTCAACTGGAGAAAATAAAAAGTAGTTAGTAATTACATTAACGCCTTGTGCTAGGCATGTGCGAGGCTCCTAAGAAAATGCCATGTGTTTTGAGTTAAGATTCTATGCGTTGTGGAGTAAGCTAATTAAGAGTGCTGGCCACATCATGCTTGAACTTTGCAGTAGGCTGTTGTTCACGGTTACTTTGTAATTGTTGACATTGTTTATCTGTCGTTTCACTTTTTTTTTTCTTTTTTTTGATTAACAGATACTAGGGAATATGAAGAAAGATTCCCGAACACTAATGTTGGTCACAGTGATGAAGAATCTTCAAAAACTGGGTTATGTGTTTAAGGTGAGACTTTATGGCGTTTTATGCTTTCAGCTCTAGCGCTCATATTGAAGATTATTTTTTGCTTTCCTGTTTATGGCATAAGCAAAATAGAGTCTTGTTTCCTGCGTCTTTTAGAAAAGCTTGTGACCTTAAAAGTTGTCAGGTTTTTGCCGTAGAGAATGGCGAAGCACGTTCACTGTGGGAACAGTTAGCTGGCCATGTTAAAGTTCTGGTTTCAGATCAGCTGGGGCAGGCTGATTGGACAATGTATGTGGTTATCAGTTCTTTGAGAACTTTCTCGTTGTTTTTCTGGCCATATTCTCAAATCCGGTTTCTTGATAAATGATTCGTAGTTGCTTTATTGAATATTTTTTTTTTGTTTCTCCCCTGCACCTGGATAAAGTTACAGTGATTCATCTTGTGCAGTTTTGAAGGTGTTATTGCTGATTCGCTTGAAGCAAAAGAAGCCATTTCAAGGTGCGTGAATTAACTTTGTTAAATTGCCTGCGATCAGAGTGATCTTTGTACTGCGTACTGATACTGGCTGTTGCTGCCTAATATGTGAAAAAAAAATCAACTAGTTATTGGGCGTCTCATAATTTTGACAGTTGCTTCTGTGGTTGCCATTCTATGATGATAAAAGTTCATTTCTTTTTTTTTGCAGCCTAATGCAGGAGCCATTTCGTTCAGTGCCACTTATATGGATAGTTCATGAAGACATTCTTGCAAGTCGGTTGCCTGTTTACCTAAAGATGGGCCAGAATTCTCTAATATCCCACTGGAGAAGTGCTTTTGCGAGAGCAAATGTCGTTGTCTTTCCACAGTTTACTCTGCCGGTAAATTCCTGTGTGCAATAAGCGTATGTAACCACTTGAGAGTGTATCAAAGTATGCTTTGTATTTTTCCTAAAATCATATTATTTCTTCAGATGTTACATAGTGTTCTTGATGATGGGAACTTCGTTGTGATTCCGGAATCACTAGTCGATGTTTGGGCTGCTGAAAGCTACAGTGAAGTCCACAGAAAGCAAAAACTGAGGGAGATTAACGGATTTGATGAGGATGACCTGATCATCGTGGTGCTTGGGAGCTCCTTCTTTTATGATGAGTTTTCTTGGGATAATGCCGTGGCAATGCACATGTTGGGACCACTATTAACACGATACGGGAGGAGAAAAGATACTGGCGGTCCCTTTAAGTTTGTTTTTCTATATGGTAATTCTACCGAAGGACAGAACGATGCTGTGCAGGTAAACTTTTTTTGTGTGTTTATATCTTCTTCTTCTGTTAGGAAATGTAGTTTCTGTAATCGATGTTATCAACAAAGAGAGGCCCGTTGGTCTTGAACTAAAACTCTAAGTAGTTCAGATATGAAAACATCTTGTAAATTTCTCTTATTTCAAGTTTTATTGCTTGCTCATTTAACAGTAATTTTGCATGAGAAGGATGCATGCGTGTGATTACTATATGATTTAGGTCGTGCTATCAAAAATACATTAATATTCTGAAAGGGAAAATAACCCTGACATTTGATTCAGCTGTGTGTGATTAGTGTTTGTTGAGATTGTGTACTGAAGACATAATCTGTGTTAATACATGATGCAGGAGGTTGCATCGAGACTTGGGTTGACCCAAGGCACTGTTCGGCATTTTGGTTTGAATGAGGATGTGAATAGAGTTCTACTGATGGCTGATATTCTTGTTTATGCTTCTTCACAAGAGGAACAAAGTTTTCCTCCGTTAGTTGTCCGAGCTATGAGCTTTGGCATCCCGATTATAACACCTGACTTTCCTGTCATGAAAAAATATGTGAGTACTCTGAAACTTATCATCTCTTGATAATCGGACAATGCCATATACCTCTTTGGTTTTTGCTTATTAGTGGATCTTTAACTGCAGATGGCTGATGGAGTTCATGGCATATTTTTTCAAAGAAATGACCCTGATGCATTGCTAAAGGCCTTCTCACCCTTGGTGTCAGATGGAAGGATCTCTAAATTTGCTCAAACAATTGCTTCCTCAGGAAGACTTTTAACTAAGAACATGATGGCAGCAGAATGCATAACTGGTTATGCTAGGCTTTTGGAGAACGTTGTCCATTTCCCATCTGATACTTTCTTGCCAGGTTATATTTCTCAACTTCAAGTGGCCTCGTGGGAGTGGAGTCTGTTCAGGAGCGAAATAGGGCCGCCAAGAACCACTTATGCATCCATCGGAAGACCTGGAATTGTTTTCCAAGTCGAAGAGAAGTTCACGGGTGTTGTTGACTCAACAAACCCTGTTGATAACAACACCATATTTATTTCAGATGAGTTTCCTTCCAAATTAGACTGGGATGTTCTTGAAGAGATTGAGGGAGCTGAAGAGTACGAGAAAGTAGAATCCGAGGAGGTATCAAATTTTGCTGCCATCAGACATAGTTTTAGGTTCTCACTAGACATTTTTCTGTGAGTCTTGTTGAGCTGCATTGGCCTAATGTATTGAATTATCTCTTCCTCGTCTGATATGTAGCTAGAGGACCGAATGGAAAGAGATGTTGAGGATTGGGAGGAGATATACCGGAATGCTCGCAGATCGGAGAAGCTAAAGTTTGAGGTGAACGAACGGGATGAAGGAGAGCTTGAACGCACTGGTCAGCCGTTATGTATTTACGAGGTTTACGATGGAGCTGGTGCCTGGCCCTTTCTGCATCATGGATCTCTATACCGTGGTTTGAGCCTGGTAAGCTTCTCTATTGGATTGCGATGTTCCGATTCAACATTTATCAAATCTACATACTAAAAGGGTTAACATATTGCTGGTTTCTGATTTTTTTTTTTGGTCATATCTTCGCTTTAGTCCAGCAAAGATCGAAGGCTAAGCTCAGACGACGTAGATGCAGCAGACCGATTACCTCTGCTGAATGATAGTCATTATCGAGATATCCTCTGCGAAATTGGAGGAATGTTTGCTGTTGCAAATAAAGTTGATAGCATTCACATGAGACCTTGGATTGGATTTCAGTCATGGCGTGCTGCTGGTAGGAAGGTAGTCCGATAAAAGTAGTGGTTTTGATTATTCATTTTCGAAGTTACAGTTTAAGAGTACCACTCCAAATGTTGAACTACTTGAAAGCTTGAGTTGAATTAATTTTGAAAGGCAAATACCCGTCATCGTTGTATCCGCTCACTGTTTGATGACACTTTTGACAGGTCTCGTTATCATCAAAAGCTGAAGGGTCCCTGGAAAACATTATACAACAGGATACCAAGGGAGAGATTGTTTACTTTTGGACAAAGCTAGACATTGACGGTGACGCACTTGGAAGTAGAAATGCACTTACATTCTGGTCCATGTGTGATATCCTTAACCAAGGAAACTGCAGGTACTATTCCTTCGATATAACTGTCACATATTTTATTTTGTTAATGATGATGAATGTATACAGTTGAACTAATCATATCTTTAACCATAGTTCATGTTGATGATGGAAATTTCTGGTTTATGCTTCTTTGTATACTGATGATATTCAGAAAGCAGAGTTGACATCCATTTTAAACTGATGCAGGACCACTTTTGAAGAGGCATTCCGGCATATGTATGGGTTGCCAGAACACATTGAAGCGCTTCCACCCATGCCTGAGGATGGTCATCACTGGTCTTCTCTCCACAACTGGGTGATGCCAACTCCGTCTTTCCTCGAGTTTGTCATGTTCTCACGGTAACACTACTATTTTCAATATATTCACCAAAACCATACAACCATTTCCCCTAAACTCACCGTTCCAGTTTAAATTGCAATCACAGGATGTTCTCAGAGTCTCTAGATGCATTGCACAACAATCCTAACGACTCCAAAAGCTGCTCATTATCTTCATCGCAGCTCGAGGTAAAACCCTCAGATTCTTACTTCTTCACTTTGTTCTCCAAATTTCTGATTGTTTTGTTTTTTTTCTTTTTCAACGATAAGTAGAGAAAGCACTGTTACTGCCGGGTCTTGGAACTGTTGGTTAATGTGTGGGCATACCACAGCGGGAGAAAGATGGTTTACATAAACCCTAGAGACGGTTCACTCGAGGAACAGCATCCGTTACCGCAACGAAGAGGTTTGATGTGGGCTAAGTACTTTAACTTCACGTTACTGAAAAATATGGACGAGGACTTAGCAGAAGCAGCAGATGATAACGACCATCCAAGAGAGAGATGGTTATGGCCACTAACCGGAGAGGTGCATTGGAAAGGCGTTTACGAGAGGGAACGTGAAGAAAGATACCGATTCAAAATGGACAAGAAACGTAAAACTAAGGAGAAACTTTACGATAGAATCAAGAACGGTTACAAGCAGAAATCACTCGGAAGATGAAAACAGAGAACTACTTTTTGCGGTGCATTCAAAGAAGATCAACGTGCTCTCTCTCAGTCGCAGACAACACATGAGATTTACACAGAAAGATATCATCGAAAGCAAAGAGATCACTCTTTTACCATTTTCTGGAGATTATAGGAGAAGAGAGTTTAGATTTAGAACCTATTCTTCACCCCCAGTAAAAGTAAAGGTTTCCTTTGTTATTATTTTCTTTGCTGCCATAAAGCAATTTTGATATTGATGCTGCATAGTTTTCATTCATCTTACTACCATTACAAATTTACAACTCGACCAGCCTTGGTTACTCTACCAGACAAGAGAATCTTTCAGTTATTTTGAGATGAGAGAGACTAAAAAAGACAATAGAGTTCCACTTTTCAAATTATACAGTCATAAAGTAATTGCTAAAGATAAGTTTTTAAACGGAAAAGATACAATCTTCTGTAAACTTGGCAAAAGATGTTTAAGACTTTTTTTTTGTTAATTCTCCTACAAAAATACTTGTTCATTTATCTTATTTTTTTCTTTACCAAAAAAAAATGATGTCATTTTTTTTACCGAAAACCTAAACAATATAAATAATCTTTCTCATTGAAAATTGAATCTGAGTGGCAAAATGTTTACTACTAAACACTCTTTTACCACTATAACCAACAGCTCGTCGGTTCCAAATTCCAATCGTTCATTTATCATTTTGTATGGTAGTTAATTAATTAATTTATAGATAGAATGAATTTCTCGTACAGATGTTGAAGATGACATGACATGACTCAAGACCAACAATGCCAACGACCGTCCTGACGCAGATGCACTACCACCTCGTGTTTGGATTTCATTAAGAACCTCTAGTGGAACCCTCGACAAATAAAAGAAGAAAATCATTACAAAAGCTACCTATCTAGTACCCAATTTATCTATATCACGTTACTTTAGACAAAAGTATTTGAAGACAGACCGGTTCACATGCGAGTCTGGACTCAATCGACCCCTTACAACTAGGCCTGCGACTTCGGTTTTCCGAAACCGAACCGAACCGAACCGTCGGTTTTCGGTTAACCGAAGTTTTAAAAAAAAATTCCGAAATAAACCGAATAAAATTTCGGTTCGGTTCGGTTCGGTTATCGGTTTTTTTCGGTTTTCAATTTTAATTCCGAAAATAACCGAATTTTTAAATTTTCGGTTAATTTTGGTATGATTTTTTCAAAATAATCGGATATTTGTGGTTAAATTCGGTTAATTCGGTTTAATTCGGTTATTTTTGGCTAATGCGGTTATTTTCGGTTCGGTTTTTCGGTTATTTTCAGTTTATTTCGGTTTATTTTCGGTTTTTACAATTTTTATTTTTTAAAAAAAATTGAAAACCGAACCGAACCGAACCGCTAACCGAATTAATTTTCAAACCCATACCGAATTGAACCGAATTGAAAACCGACCCGAACCGAAAACCGAAAAAAACCGGTTCGGTCCGGTTCGGTCCATTCGGTTCGGACAAAAATCGCAGGCCTACTTACAACAAAACCCTTTTTCCCTATCTACTAAACAAAACAAAGAGGGACCATAAATAAATTAAAACCTACATAACCTTTGGAAAGCTAAGCTCCCTTTTCTTCATGCTTGTCTACATCAAAAACTGACCAAATGAGTTAAACATTTATTAATTTGCGAACATGATCAATCGAAATAGTTAAGTAACTACTTCACTAAATCAAATGATATGGGATAATCGAAAAAATGAACCGAAGTTGATGGGGGTTTAATCTGCCAAAAAGGTTGACTGGGGGGAAGTTTAGTATAATTGGTCCCATTCGAACCCCGTACTAATTTTTTACCGTTTATGGCCTATAACTATATTTGCCTATACAATGATTTCTTATTTTATATAGATATAATATGTTATGGTTCTTCTCAATGTTAGTCCTGTATTGTTAAATATAGGTTTGGATAATTGACACATTTGTTAAAAGACAAGCGGACATTAAGCATAAACTTCCAAGAGAGGACCATCCTGATCATTATCCCCTTGGTGTCAATCGGCAAAATTAATAAATATGCAACATTATTTGATATAAAATTTTGGAAACTAGTTTGATAGTGTTATATAAGGACAAATAGATTATTAGGGATACATGCACGTTACGTTTTACTTGCTTCCCTTGTCTCCATCGTACTTTACAATAAATAAAATATTTTAAAAATAGATCAATACCTACTAACTAAACCACGTATGAATTGTATTCATATATGCAAACAATTGAATAAAATATATGATTTTAGGGATTGATTCATGCTTATATCGAGTAATTCTACCTAGGAGTTTGCTCATAGATCTGCCCCACACACACAAAAAAGAAAAATTCTTGTATATTCCATATAGTGTCATTCAAATTCTTGTCAAACCGACACTCAGTTTTATAATTAACCAGTTACATTAATATGTTCTGTTACTGAATTTCTTACACATCATCATGTATATATATTTACTGATCTTATATATATAACCTAGATTAGTGATACTAAATCTTCAACAAATTAAAAAGCTTAAAAGGTACATACGCTGGTGTATCAGCGAAAGTTTCTTTTTGGTCATCAACAAAAAGATCAGAAGTCGTTTTTATTAAAAAGAAAAAAAGATCGAAGTGGTTCAGAAATATCAAAGCTCAAAAAAGAAAAGAAAAAAGCACATGCATGTCTACGAAAGAAAAGTTATTTCTTAGAAAATAATAACCATAGTTGTGTTTGAAAAACAAAGTAAAATTGAAAAAAGGACAGTGATATTCAGATATTGGGAAAGATCAGAGGGATCGTTTCTTCTTATGTACCTTTGTTTGGGGATTCAGCGTCTGATAGTGCCAGTCACTTACACAGATCTACCCTACAGCACACCACATGCCTCCTCTAGAGTAAAAATGTGGCTTATCTTTAGATGTTTAGATTCTCTACACAATAATACGTATTTACCTTTCGTAAAAGATGTGTATGCTGACTTTTTGTTTCAAATAATATTTTTAATTTGTACACAGTTTTATATATGGGCATGGTTAAGGCATATAATATATGAAAGCCATGATTAAAACGAACGTGAGATGTCGTGCGGACCCGAAGTAAATATATCTAAAAAAAAAGAATCATATAAAGATACCAATGGAATCTTAATTAATAAAAGGAATTAATTAGGCTACATAATGGATCTTAATTGATCAGAAAATATAATTTGAATTCAAACGATTGCAGTTATATCCGAAATCGTAATAGATTATAGATATATTTCACCCACTAGATATTATAGTCAATATATGACGAAAAATATATGCTAAAGGTAAAATATGCATGTAAATGGTACATCGTGCATGTACAAATAGTCTAAAGTCTAAACACATGACATGTCTCTATAGCTTCTTTAGCGGTACACGACAGAAATTCTAACCAGCCTCTAGGTTTAGATCTAGAGTAAAAATTTTGATCTTCAATTTCAATCCTTTTAAGTTATATACATATCCCTAATTTTCGGATATTATTTCTATAAATAAAGTTACCTATAATAAACTAACTAATACTTGTACTGTTCTGCTTGTTACTTCTTGATTATTTTCCAAACACATGCATGTTACTACTTTAACAAGTAGGCATGTTAGTTTAGGTTCACACTAGCAGAACTTTGATTTCATTTTACATTTTTTCTATAAGTAAACATTATATGCATGTCTAGAAGTTTGATTAGATCTTTGTTAAACTAAGATTACTTATCTAATAATAGGCTCCATATTCTTGATTTTATTCTTCTTTTGAGTGGATGTAACACTCATTGATACTAGTATATACCCACTCTTTACATTAAAATACTAGGTAATAACCTGCATCATATGCAGGATGCAATGATTATTTAAAACTATATATTATATATTTGTTAGTATGTATTAAAAGGAAGGTTATTTTTCTAAAACACACCGTAATTATTTCACTGTTTCATGCCATCAATTAGTATTATATTAAATATATGATTGATTGTAGATGAAGTTTGAGTTTAACGCTTCAATATAAATTTTTCTCAATCTTATATATTCAAAAATATAAAATATAGGTTTGAGCTAATAAAAATGGCTGAAACATTTGCATGGTAACGTAATAGACATGCGTTAGACAGATTTGAAGCAAGCATTTACTAATTATTATCTTTAAATTAGTGGTAGATTGGACATAAATAATTTCTTTAAAGCAAATTTGATGATTCAAATATAGGGGTCACATATGTAGAAAGCAGTAAATCGTTGTAGTAAATCGATGGCTATAATTAAGAAATTTTTTATATCTACTTATCTTTAATTCATCTATTGATATAACAAAATAATACATGGAAAGAACAATTAATAAAATATGATTTTTTTGGTGATCACTAAAGAATGCCAAATTTCAATTATATAACGATTAGACATTTTAAATGATACAATCTAATCACTAATAATTTAAAAAAAAATCTTTGTCAAATTAAATTTTAAATATGGCATTTACTGAGTAGTAACTATGTTAAAAATAACATTAGAAATATGTAGTCAAATTAGATAAGACAATGCAAGTGTTAAGAAAACGACATATACATATATTTTTATGTAATTCATGTCGTAAGTATGTACTATAGTTGGAAAAATAATCACATAGATGATAAAACCATCTATTTCTAACTTATGATAAAAAAAGAGAAATTAGGCATTATATACATGAATAAAGACATAATTAGCTATATACCCATTCACTATTGACATTTTTTTAAATACCAAACTATCTCTGACCAAACTATCTTTCTTCTATCTATCTCTCTTTCTCTCTCGTGTTTCGTCTTCCAAATCCTGCCCAAATATTAAATTTTCTTTCCTTTCTTTTATTTTTGAGTTTCTTTAAAATTTCTAAACTGATTCTTCTTGTTTTGTCAATAGATTCTTCACTTTTTTCTATCTTCAAAGATGTGAATCCATATTCATTTAAATATATTTTTTTCAACTTAGCATTTGGATCCAACTAGTATTATGGCTCTGGATCCTGAAACAGTTTGTGGCTCTTCTGTTAATCCTTGGGTTGATTCAATTGGCGAGGAAATTGACTACTTAGGAGATGTTTTTATCTTGTTCATCCCCTTTTCCAGATCGAAACAGAGATGATTTTTGTCAGAATTCTGGAATTGGATCTCAAAAGTTTATGGTTTAGTGAACACCACAACGAAGATGATGGATGTGCTATCGAGTATAGTGAGCAGGTAAATTTTTACTTAGCTGTTACAAAACATGTTAAAGATATTTAAAATGATTTTAAAAATGTTAATAAATAACTGTTATTGGTTGGTACATAGTTTGTTAAATGGTACAAAATTTGTTACCGGTATAACAAGTCACATAACATTGTACGTCAAAACTTAGCAGCTACATCTTATATAGAATGTTTCTATTAACCGGTACCTGTCTGGTTAACTGTTATAAAACATGTTATCGTTTTTTAAATTGGTTGCCAATATGTTAAAAATACCTATCGACACCTACTATATATTTTGTTAAATGGTAAAAAACATATTATCATGCTAACTTAATCATTATCTATTCAACAAATATATTTTTAACGGTTAACAATTATTGTATTATATAGAGATCAAATAGTTGTATTATGGTTCAGCTTAGCATTAAATATCTATAGTTAACACACTAATAATTTACTATGTTTCGTTTCTCTTTATACATTGTTTTTTCTTTCTTTTGAAATAGTTGCAGTTTGTTAACACAGTAAGTAATAATTTGGAGATTTAAAAAGAATATCGGTTTGAGATGAAGTTTTAATCTTAGTTAATGTTGAGAAAATTGAGAAAGAGAATGATAGATGATGGAGATGTGAGTTCGGGAAAGAAAGAGAATCAAGATAAAAATTTAGGGCAGGGACAAAACGGGAAAGTGAGACACGATTTTCTACTGTAGACTTAGGTTTTTCATGTTTTGGGTAGTTACCTAATTTTGACTCTATTTGTGTATATCTAGCAAATTAACTCTAAAAAAAATCTACGACATCTCTATTTATATTGTAATATCCACATATATATATATGTACATGCAGTTAATTTAGATTAATTACTTGAATACAAAAGAATGAACATGCCAATCCTAATTTTGTATCAGTAAATTGTGGTCATTAAACTTGGATTGATTAATTTTGTAACATAATGTACAAATGCACGCTATATTATATGTTGATGTGGTCTCTTTTTATAACAGGAAGCATCCAAAGGAAGACTAATTTTAAAATCGTTAGACCATGATATTTACATACAAATTTAAATATAATGATTTATGGCATAATATATAATTAATCTAGTGAAGAAATAGCTTTTAATTTCAGGCAGTGGAAATGACTCATGTGATAACATCTAAACTATGGTATTTAGATAATCACACATGAAAATAAAGTTAATTATTTATAATGTTTCTCAAATAATAAAAAGAGGATAACTTCTTCCTTAAATTTGCAATAATGACTTTTCTATCTCTTCCCTACAGAGAGATGCATGTATTTACTTTCTGCTTGTTTACTGATCTCTATAATATTATTTGAGAAGTCAGTTTCCTATGTGTCGCGTTCACGTTAACTCTCACGATGGTTGATTACATTGATACCCTTAATGAATTGAAAATATTATACTTAAATATTTTTATTTAGTTTCCTTTTTAAAATTTTTCATATAACATATATATTAAAAAAGGAAACATTTATAAATCTTAAAAATTGAATTTAAAAACGAAAATATAAGTATAAATAATATGATTTCATTAAAAAGGAAATTTCACAAGATAGTAATATTCTATTTTTAAAATATTTTTAAATAACATAAAATATAATTTTGAAGTAGTAAAATATTTGCTTTATATCTATTGCTTCTTAGATGAAAAAATATTTTTGTATATAATATGATTTCATAAAAACAAATTTCAGAAAGACAATTTTGATATTAGAAAAAGAAATATTATTTATTTTAAAACATAATTTTAAACAATAAAAAATATATATTTTTTCAAAGTAATAGAAATATTTTGACTACATCTATCTGATTTCTTAGATGAGTACATAAAATAATTAAGTCACATAAACTCATATATGTTTAATTGACTAAAAATAGTTTATAATTAGTAAATGTTTTATTTATTTTTCATATATTTAGTTAAATTTAACATCTTTCAATTACAACAAAAATATTTATAAATTATATTTTACTTATATAATATGATTTCTCAAATATAATCACAATTTTTTACTGATTATTTTTAAGAGATATTAAAAATATCATTTTAACAATAAACATCTTTTGATCAAATAATTATAAAATATTTTAAATAACATAATAATATATACTTTAACGAGCTATATATATATTATACTTTAATTATTACAATTATATGTTTTCCTAATACTAAATTTTCTTTTAAATTTTATGTTTTTATGTTTGTGGAGTTTAATATAATCATAGTTAAAATACAAAAGTCATTATGAATTCTCACTTTTAAATTATTTAAAATAAATTTTAGTTTTCCTTTCAATAAATCTAAGACATAAAGTTATTTAGAATTTATAAAATATTTTAATTATTATAAATATTGATATGTGTTCATGAGTTTCCAAAAATGTATCAGTTACTTATGTATGTAACTTTTTATATATATTTTGTAAAAATGAACATATAATTTGATATATATATATATTATGATCATGCATGCACATTTAAACTTTAAACGATAAATAAAATTAATTTGATTTAACTTAATTATATATAAAAATTGTTTATATATTAATTACTCCAACCTAAAACATAAAACATATAATATAATATAATATAATATAATATTATATATTATATATTAATATATTTATAATAAAACATATTATAGTTAAATTCAGAGAAATAAATGCAGTTTAATATACCTAAATGATAACTAAATCGGCTGTAAAAAATTGACTAGATATAACATATCTAAAATCATATATCTAATTAAAGTAATGTAATATTATTAATATAAATTATGCATAAAATTATAAATTAATTTAAAATTAAAATATATAGCAATCAGCTATTATAATATATTTATTTTATAATATTTATACCCGTGCATGAGCACGGGAAAATCACTTAGTATAAAAATAATTTTAGAACCTAAAGTTAGAGTTAAACGTTTGTTTATATATACGGTAGTGGCTACGTTTTTTTTTACTTTGCTAAACACGCCAGTGGCTATGTTGGAGAATAAATATTATATTTATTTTAAAAAGTCTGAAAGTTCATTGCAAAACTGTTTTACTAAAGCTACAAAAGAAGTTTAACTGACTATTAAGTAGAAAAAAGAACAACTTAACGATCAAACTAAACCATATATAAAGTACAAATTTATTCATTTATGAGAACCGTGTAAACGTTCATTACTAATAAGTTTTGAAAATTTTATATGGACACAAGTTTCCAAATTTGTGAAAACAAAAATTTAAATTTTCAAATTATTAGATTCTCTCTTGATCCATCTAATCCCCCGAATTTCATCCATCTAATCCCCCAAATTTCAGGACCATCTTAGGAATGTGGTATAGTTTAATCCGTAGGTGTTCAAAAAAAAAGGTTTTATCTGTCAAAAGCAGTAGAATGAAGAGTAGTGTGGTTTCTTCTTTCGTCTCTTACATTCTTATTATTTTATGATATATACATACACACACACACACAAGAAAAGCATGTATGTAAAGACAGAAGCACATATATAAGAAACCCACTAGTTCACTTCTCTAAGAAGATTTGTCCAGGCACACGCCAAAACACAAAAACAAAACCTTCAAGAACAGATCAGTTTAATATTCATATATAAACAAAAGAAAACAAATGGATGTTGGTTTAATACAAGATCTGCCCATGTTGAATTTCTCAACACCGATCAAGATCCGATCCAACAACACCAACATAGATGATGACGGCAACGGCGGCGGCTGCACCACTCCTACTTCCTCACATCACAAGATTCCTCCCTCAACCGCCACTACTCCTCCTCCTCCGCCGCAGAAACGGCGCCCACCTCCCACGCCGTCTTCTCTTGTCAGATCTTGCAAGAGGAAGCTTATGACGTCATCCAAGTTTGAGATTATTGTCAACAAAGATGAGATCGATCGCTTCTTCTCTTCTGTTTACAACCAGAAGATGACGTCATCCCCCTCAACAACCACTACCACTACGACGGCTCTCACGGTGGCCAAGAGGCGTAGAAGTTTCCGTTCTTGTTCCCGAAAATGATCAATAGTTGCCTAGTTGGAATTAACCACAATCATGTTAAAGGTTCTTTCATTTAGATAGCTTTTTCCTATTCTATTTAATTTTATGCATGTTATGATTCTCGACTTTAAACGTCGACCCACTGTATATGTACATGTGCGAACGGTAGATGGTATCTTTTTCCTAATAATTTCATTTGAATTATGAAATTTCTCAATAATGTAGTTTTGCAAGCCTTTTGTAAACAAATGAAAAAATAATTGAATATTTCAGAAAGAAATTGTACATTAATGAATATATAACATTTATTTGTTCAGTAGCCACAAATAAAGTTCCCATCCCTAGCTTATGGATGTAACATCGATATTTGAGGTTCATGCTTTTTATCAGTGAGCGTTATGAAGTTCTGTTATGATGGTAATTATTTAAGTTTAAGTAACGGCTTCAAAATAACCAGGTAGGTGATATATATATATCACGAAGAAGAGAGTGAAAATGAGTACTCTTTACAAGCAATTGTTTTTGTCGGCCACGATAGATTTAGATAAGATGTTACATTGTCGTGCATGACTATGACTAGAGATTATCTAAAACTTGAAAGGAAGTGTTAGAGAGAACTATGAAGGAGGTAGAAGCTTAGGATCCCAAACTTTCTAATAATTCAAAGAATATTATATAATTGCGTTTTAGGTGTTGATTTTTTTTTGCAACTTTTAGGTGTTGATTTGGTAGGATGAAATATACAGTTGTTGCGTGCCTTACGTGTGCTTGTGAAAGACGCCAAGAGAAAAGATAATGATCCCTTGATCCAACTATTTTAAATTATAATGATGCCTTGATCCAACTATTTTAAATTATTGTTTTAATTAAGACTAGATTGGTGCTTAAATTGCAAGCTATTTAAGTAATATTGTAATCGAGTAAAGTTAGATCGGAAATTCATGTTGATCTTCTTACCTTTTTTGGGGCCAGACACGTAGAGCGATAAATGCGGCTTTGGGATCTGTAAATTATTTCATTTAAATGTTTATTGTGATGACACTTGTCTAAATTAATCTACATTCATCAGAGCTGCCCATCAGTCACGTACTCGGAAAATAGGATATCTGTAACAGTGATTAGAGAATATTTCGAATAATTTATGAAAATCAAATAATACTTCAGTAGTCGTATATGATTAGAGAATACTTCCCCTCTAAATATGGATATAATGACATCTTTATCGTTCATTGATATCCAATCAAATACTTTGTATATAGACTTATCGCACACAGTTATTATAATAGAGAAATTACTGTCACTCCAACTATTAAGGTAAAATGATGAGGTAGCGCAATGGAATAGCAATTATACTATTTTGTCCTCACAGCAGATAGTCTTGAAAGAAAGAAACACTCGATCAAAATAAGTGGCAGTGGATTACTGATTTAATTTAGTGAGGATTTGTCTTATTATTTCAAATCAGAGATTAAATTGCATAAAGTTTAAAATTATCCCAGCTCATAAATAGTGTATAATTTGATTTTAAATACTTTATTTTGACATAATTAGCATTCTATGATTGTTTTTTTCTAAATTTTGAAATTCATATCTTCTTATAGATATATACAAGAATAATACATATTTATGCTCAATTGACTTGTTTGGGGTGAGTTATTATACTATTAATATTAAAATAATATATATAAAAATATGCTCAAGTTAACAAGTTTTTTTATGTATAGCTCTATTAAAAGCAGTTTACCAACTCGATACATTGTGTTATAAAAATGTGGGTTATATGAAGACTGTAAAAGTTTTTTTTGATAAAGTAATTGTAAAAGTTTCTTTACTCTTCTGTTGACAAAGCTTCTTCTTCAAATATATTATGAGAAAAGCAGATGTAGCAGCTGATAGCTTCCGCAAAACAAGCAAGAATTAATTCAAAACAATTTGTAATTACATGGTAACTGCTTGTAAAATGTTGTACTGTGCACTGTTGCTTACATATATAAAAGTGTGATTGTCAAGAAAAGTCATAAGCCATTGAGTTTTAGCTGTTAAACTATTGTTACGTCTTTTGACATTTTTTTTTAGTTAAGAAACAAAACTAAAGATGTTTTATTTTACATTTCTGCTTTTCTTTTTTTTTTTTGTCACTGATATTTCTGCTTATCTAACTTCACATTACTTAGATTACCAGTTCGTTAAAATATCTGTAACAATAAAATAGGGGTGCATATAAATATTTTGTGTAACTATGTATTGTGTGAAAATTCATAAAATGTTGCAGTCATCTTAATTTGTCGCTCATGAATGATATCATTGTGTATTTGTATGCATATATTCACTAAGGTATATATATTTTTAACCATACACATTATTCTGAACTACATGAAATAAACGTAACATATGAGTTTGTGATTTTACCAAAAAAAAATGTGAGTTTGTGATATTTGTTTGACAAAAAAAAGAGTTTGTGATATTTGAGGGTCGAATGTCGTCGACTCGTAAACATTGAATGTTTTACTAACTGACATTACTGACATATTATGGATAAAATTGATCTCTAACAATGGGGTAACCTCGATTGGCGACGAGTATGATTAAAAAAGAAGCTAAATAGCGTATGATGTAGTTTACATTGTGGCTTCACTTTTTATAATGGAGATCTTGTAAATGCGATGTAGATAAAGGTGGATAAGCACGATGATGAAATGCATATACAGTACTATTAATTTCTACGATCGCTGTTGATTGGCTTTGATCCGGTTTAATTTATTAGATCGTGCGTGAAAGCACCTACATTAAACTGTAATATTTTTATACACGCCGTAAGAAACAACATGATGATTGTTCCAGCACATGAAATCAGTATTAATTCAATATAAATTAATAGTATATCCATACAACATGTTAATAAAATAAAAAGGTTGGCTAAACGGCTAGTGGGATACAATAATTAGCCGGGTTTGTTTGCTGTAGTATACTGCAAATTTTCAGCATATTATATACAAAAAATAAAGCTCACCAACATAAAAATGGCATTGAAATAGAAACTGTCGCCAAAGAGGATCCATGTCTAATTTAAATTGGGTAAGCTCATTTTCACCACTTGTCTTTACTATTTAAAATATTAACTGCTTTTGACGTCAAACCGGTTAAATCGAAGAACCAGATGTTAGGCTGCTTTTTTTTCTTTGTTCAGCCCAAGACCCCCCCC
The DNA here is from genome assembly GCF_000801105.2 of Raphanus sativus. NCBI lineage: Eukaryota > Viridiplantae > Streptophyta > Magnoliopsida > Brassicales > Brassicaceae > Raphanus > Raphanus sativus. The sequence continues at coordinate 1,077,809 of NC_079517.1, read as the reverse complement.
CCCCCCCCGCTACTTTGGGCTGTTACATGAGGCCCATTCAAATTGCGGCCCAGTCAAGTACAAATCAGTCTTTCCATTTCTGACTTTTGGGTAATTTAGTTTTGTTTAATTTAGAACTGTACACATCAAATATGGATTTGAGAAAGGAACTACAACTACATACATATAAATATAATCATTAACCTCAAAATTGAACATGTTTCTCACTCGGACTTTCCTTTATGCTGCTTCATGTCTTCTATGTACCTTCTTCTCACCTTGCAAACTCTCTATAAAATGGAGTAGGCTCTGATTACCTCCATGATTGGTGCTCTACAAAGAGGGCATTTCCCTCCATTTCTTACGAGCTCGTTCGCACATTGTGAGCAAGTACACATGTGCCCACATCTACAACATTCATAGCATTTCTCATTTCTGAGGGAAAACAAGCAAAAAAAAAATTCGAGCAAACAGTTAGTTACCTGTACAAGAGAGCATCAATGTGGTTGTCACAGCAGACGCAACAAGTCCCTTTCCTTACATGGATCCATCTTGATCCATCTTCTGATGTTTCCGCGCTCATACCTGTTTGCATCATTCATTTCCTTAAAAATAATATGTACAAAAGATTACTAAATGGAGAAACAAACTGAAGTTCGTTGGATAGACTAGCCACTGACCTTGGTCACCAGCAGATCGGTTTAAGGCTGCGGAGACTTCTTGTCTAACTGAACGCTGCAGCTCTAACTGCATATCCATGCAGGCTTCGAGCATCCTCTGCATCTGGCTCATTCCTTGCTGCAGTCTTGCTACGTCTCCTCTTAAGTCGTTCATTACCTCCCATTCCTAATGCAATAAAGAAGATCAGTATATCTGAGATTACACCTTTTAACCAAACTTATGATATTCAACCGAGACCATTTATAAATCAGTTACAGGCTCAAGGCTAAAACCCTAGATGAAAAGCTCACCATTTCAGACCGATGCATAGAGTGGCGAGACCAGCTAGAGTGGTGCCATATTGGCTGGGGTGGTGGCACGGGTGGGGTGGGAAGCATTTGTGGACCATTGATGTCATTAAGCTGAGTATCGTTCTGTACAAATACTTGGTGGTCTCTGTCACGCTCTGGAGAATCTGGGATTGCTGTTTGCAGGTTATCGTGAAGATCCCAGTCATCATGAGTGTGACCTCTCCTTTCAGCATATGATTGTATCAGTTGATCCAAACTTTCACGGAATCCACTGTCTAGTAGATTAGAAACACTTCTCCTACAAACATGAAAGACAGTAGAAATCATTAAACTAAGAGTACACAAAGAAAGAGTTAAAAAAATAAAACATCTTTTTAGTACCTGCCTAGGAGCTCCCTGAGTTCCATGCTGTAAATATTGTCATCCTCAGGTGGATGGAACCTACTTAATCTTCTCAATGGCACTACACGGCGAGTCCTTGGGGCTTCTGACCGTGTCTCAGTCCAGTTCCCATTTGATTGTCTAGGGGGGTCCTCATGCCAAACACCATGTCCTTCTTCTTGTGTGTGATCTTCATCATCTGTAATTCCAGAGGCTTCTCGGTGTAGGTCCCTGACGGAGGTTTCATCATTGTTTATATCTGCATTACCATTTCCCCAACCGTTAGATTGTGTCAACGTTGTTTGCTGCAAATCTAGCCTCTCGTCTGCTGTGGCATCATCCTGCCAAACCCTTATTTGATCGGTACCCCCTTCCCAATCTCTAACTTCATTTGCTAGGTTGCTTTCCGACCTACCCGAGTCGTCATGCAAGAGGGGACTGTTATTCCCTTGTCTAGATGAAGTTGTTGAACTATCATCGGTTATATGCTGAGCGGTGACAGCAATTGTTAAAGCACTTGTACTATTGTTATCAGTGTCGCTACTATTTTCACGGACAATACTATCCCTCCCGTTATGGAACCCTTCCCTGTGACATAATCAAAGCGAAGTTTGAAAAGCAAGAAAAATGCCAAAAGGTACTTGTGTAATAATATAAGATGGAAGACATCAAAAGATCAGAAAGAAAAAATGACTAAATTATTTATGACTTTATCTTCAATAAGATGCAGATATATCAAAACTCACATTTGTATAGTCCTTTACGAGTTTCTAGTACAATTATGTTACTGTGATGAAATTAAACTTATTCTATTCGAGTTAAAAGTCTTACCGCTGGAAAGAAAGTAGATGAATATGTATGAGAAAATTAACCATTTGTAAATGAATTAAAAAGGAATTTTTACCTCAAACCGGAAACAGTCTGTCTTTCTCTTAGCTGAAGAAGTTCCCTAGAAGCCGTTGATGGAGTTCTCTCTCGATCTGCAGGTCTCTCGTTCCTTAAGAATCTTCCTCTAAGAAGCGACTGCATAAAAGCGAAATCAATCCACAATTGGCTAAGATGCTAAGAAACTGATACAAATAAAACGAATCTAATAGTTTTAAAAAAACAAACCTGAATCCGGTTGCGGTGAGCAAAATCAGACACTGCACGATGCTCCAACAAGCCCTGAAGTTCCCGCTGCCTCTCTCTTTCAGCTCTGCTGAGCAAATCAAGTAACGCCTGCCTTCCTCTTAGTCTCCGCAAGTCTCGACGAACATGCTGAGGTTGTTGCCCTTCTTCACGGTTAGCACCTGACACTACACGGACCGTCTCATCAGCTTCTAGGGCAGCAAGAGACCCCTGAGCTCCTCCTCCTCCTCCTCCTCCTCTTTGTTGACTCGTCACTTGCATCACCTCCCTTATAACCCTGACTCTCTCCCGCTCAGTATCGCCCAGCCACTCCCCTCTACGATTGTTATTATTCTCCCTCTGCCTCACATTAGAGGAATGATCATTAATCCCACTCTCCATCCATCCACGGACAATATGCCTCACCCTCTCCCTCTCGCCATCTCCAAGATCAGGAGACTGTTCCCTACTCGAATTATTATTATTATTATTGTTATTATCCCCACGCTCGTGCCGATCACGTGACCAAGATCCATACTCGTTCTCACTCTCACTCTCATTGTTCTCGGAAGCAATAGAGCTAGACAGATTAGTATTATTATTAGACTCAACACTCCTCTGATGCCTCAACCTCTCACGTGACCTCACGTGCTCGTCCTCCAGCTCCCTCCACATTCGCAAGATCCCAGACGCTTGCGTCCTCGGCCTCTCCGTAGCACCACCTTGACGCCTCGTAGTAGACTGAGACTCCCTGAGAAAAGACGAATCGAGCATTGATACCGTCTGCAATCCGGCGAGCGCGATCAGCTCGGACTCGCGGTTCCTCCTCTCGATGGTGGTGATCATCTCCTGAGCCTGCCTCGCGGCCCAGCGGCTGAGAATCTGAGATTGGCGCCTTCTGGATGATTCGCCTTCGAGCTGAGACCTCTGTCTCCTCCTCACGAGCTGATCATCACCGTCGTGGTCGTCCTCGTCTTCACCGAATGAGATGCAGTCGTCCAAGTGACCGCGCATGAACTCCTCGAAACCTCGCTCGAACTCGGCGCGAGCATCGTCTCTAGAATCGGATTTTTGTTGCAGAGGTTGGACGCTTGTCATCTTCACGATTCAATTGAAACCTCCCAAAAACCTATAAAATAATATAATAAATTAACTCCATCACGCTCAAACCTAAAATTCCCAATTCCCCCTTCTCCCAAAATGTCATCAAATTGAACAATTAAAATCGTGTTCTTCGTCGATGGCTAAACATTTATAAGAAGACGAAGATGAAGGAGGAGGAGAGAAAGAGAGTTTTGGAAGAGGGAGGAAGAGAAACGAATTGTTTTAACTTTTTAAGAACGAAGCTGGCGATTAAGCAAATATAATCACTCCTTAATTGTCTTTTTCTCTCGTAGTTATTTTAAAATAAGAAAATATTTAATGAATTATCTATTTTTGATTTTTTCTGTCTACTTTTTCGCTTTGGTTTAATTAAAAAAAGGAAAAGGCAGGCGAGTCTCAAGGAAGCGAGGACTGTCTGCGATTGTTGCACGTGTACCGCTTATTTCATCCCACGTCATGTATTTAAATAATATGAAAGATACAAGGAAGACCATATCCAAATCCCTATTTGACATGTAATTCTTTTAGCATTTGGTTTATCATATGAAAAATTATATTAATCGTCCTTACATATATATATATGTATACATGCGTTGAAATGTTAAGCGAAAGATGTTTTAGGAAACACATCATTGTAGAATCTTAAACACGTTTTCAAGAGGTTTTGAAAAATGTTTCACATTACTTATTAATGAAACATCTTATTATTATAAAACCTCTAGACTTGATCCCATGACAAAAAAGGTAAAAAACATGGAATCAAAGCAATCGAACCTGAAATCGTTCTGCTCTGGAGCAAATAGGACAACAAAAAACGATAAGATTCTTGACAACTCGGATGAAAGGTTGAACTGAGACAAACTACAGTGGAGAAACCTAAAGAACTAGAACACAAGGCACAATGCAAGCAGGAAGCGGTTGGAATGTCCGCCAGAACAAATTGCTTTCCTTTAGAGTCGCAGAATCAAACACGCTCAAGGATCACCCTCATTATACTATGAAGTTTTCTTTCTTTCTGCTAACATGGATCGATCTTCGTGAGGGTTTTGTACCAACCAATATTCTCATATATATATTCTCACATGGTGGCATTATTTTCAGTCTTCTCGATCATTATTTGATATTTTGGCCACCTAGTTAAATAATATTTCACAGTACTATAAAATAAAACAATAGGAAAATGTCTATGATAAAGCTTACAAATGCATTGGGACGAAAGACAAGGTTGCATGGATTTTGGGTCTATGTTAGGTCTCATCAGTCACATACGTCTTTCACTCACTTCAAGTTCTACAACGTGCGTTTTCTTTTTCTAACATCCACTCGTCTTTTTCCTCTTATGGTTATCATGATGATGTTTACGTTATTATTGTGTTTATAGGAGATAATCTAATGTCCTAGAGATCTGTCTTGACGTTTTGTATCGTCTACAAAATGGGGTGACTATATATATTGTTGATTGAACCAACTTAAGACAAATCTTCAAAAACTTTTATATATTTCTAAACTATCCCTACACTAAACAATGCAATTATATCAAGGATGAAAGCTATGCCTCTGTGGTTGGAACAATCTCTAAAGTCTTGAAATAAATACGGCATATATTATTGCTTAGGGTTTTAGCAAAATCTCTGAAAACTAGAAAACTTATTTTATATATGATTCAGCTCATCTAACTACACTATTTTTCTTTTGTTTTATTATTTATCGAAACTACAACCTTCTATTTGAGAGGGAACAAACGCAAACTTTGGTTGTTGACATTTTACGACATCTAACATGTATCCTAACTTAGACACGCTAAAATTGATATTTGTAGATCTAGTGGACATTTGCATAGATCTTTTTACCTATTTGTTTGAAAGATTTGATGCAATGTGTCTAGAAGATTTATCAACTAAACCATGGTGACGATAGGTCTGTTCTATGGGCGGAGCTCAATAATCTCGCGAATTCACATAGTTTGGGTTCGAAGCCGTGGCTGGTTATCGGCGATTTTAACCAAATTCGTGACCCGGCAGAGCACTCCAAGCTGCTAACTCTGAACATGGATAAGAAGATCAGGGAGTTTAATAAGTGTTTGTCTGATGCTTGCCTGGATGATCTAAATTACCGAGGTCCTACATTCACCTGGTGGAACAAGCGTAAACTCTCCCCGTTGGCAAAGAAGCTTGATAGAGCTTTGGTAAATGATGAGTGGTACTACTTATTTCCTTCGTCGGTGGCTTTCTTTGGGAGTCCGGATTTTTCTGATCATGCGGTCATTACTATTGCTCTTGAGCCAGATATGGTAAGACTTAAGAAGCCTTTCCGGTTCTTTAACTTCCTCATCAACAACCAGGACTTCCTTGCCACAATCTGTATCAGCTGGTTCTCATTCAACATCAACGGTTCGGCAATGTATAGAGTCTCAAAGAAACTCAAGCTTCTGAAGAATGTCATTAGGGAATTGAGTAGACAGAATTACTCTGGAATAGAGAAGAAAACCGCTGAGGCTCATGAGAAGATGATTCAGGCGCAATCTGCTATGTTAGCTACACCTTCGGCTGATAATGCATCCTTTGAGCTTCAGACCATTAGTGACTGGGAGGAGCTTTCAGTTGCAGAAGCCTCTTTCTTTTTTCAGAAATCTCGTATAAATTGGGTTTCTTTTGGTGATGGGAACTCTAGATTGTTTCACAGGTATGCGGCTTCCAGGCAGGCTCAAAATCACATCCATTACCTCACGTCTGCCTCAGGTGAAAGAATAGAGTCTCAGATTGGTATTCAGGATCTTTGTGTGAACTATTTCGCTGATCTGCTTGGGAGCCCGGTCTCTCCTTCGATGTTCATTCAAGAGGACCTTGACATTCTATTCGACTTCAAATGCTCTGAAGATCAGGTTGCTGGGTTCGAGAAAAGCTTCACAGCAGAGGAGATAAAACATGCTTTCTTCACCTTGCCTAAGAACAAAACCGGAGGGCCAGATGGATATTCAGCTGAATTTTTTACTGCCTCTTGGTCTGTAATTGGCCCCGAGGTCACCGAAGCCATCTTGGAATTCTTCAGGTCTGGCTGTTTGCTTAAGCAGTGGAATTCTGCTACTCTAGTCCTCATCCCGAAGGTCCCGAACGCCTCCCTCACTACAGATTTCAGACCTATCTCTTGTTTGAATACGATGTACAAGGTTATCTCCAAGTTGCTGGCTTCCAGGCTCAAGGAGATTCTCCCTCTTATGATCGCTAAATCTCAGTCCGCTTTTCTTCCTGGTCGTCTACTTGCAGAAAATGTTCTTCTGGCGACTGAGCTTGTCAAAGGTTACAATACTCAGGCGCTGTCTCCTCGTGGAATGCTTAAAGTTGACCTGCGGAAAGCTTTTGATTGTGTCAGATGGGACTTTATTCTAGCCTCCCTTAGAGCTATAGCTATTCCAGAGTCCTATATCAGATTGATTTCGGAGTGCTTATGTACTGCTTCCTTCTCAGTCTCGGTGAACGGAGTCTCAGGGGGTTTCTTTAAGAGTACTAAAGGAATTAGGCAGGGAGACCCGATGTCCCCGTACCTCTTTGTGCTTGCAATGGAGTGTCTCTCCCGCCTTTTGCTATCGCGCTACGAGGCCGGAATTATAGGCTACCACCCCGGTACTGACCAGCTCAAGATTTCTCACCTTATGTTCGCAGACGACGTAATGGTCTTCTTCGACGGAACAACAAACAGCTTGCATGGTATTGCGGAGTGCTTAGATGACTTCGCGTCTTGGTCAGGACTACTAATGAACATGACAAAAACCGAGCTCTTCACCTCTGGTATTCACCAAAGCGAATCCACGGCTATGGCTAACTATGGATTCCCTTCTGGTAAACTCCCGATAAGGTATCTCGGTTTGCCTCTGATGAGCCGCAAGCTAAGGATCTCAGAGTACTCTCCTTTGATGGCAAAGATCACCAAAAGCTTCCAGTCTTGGTCTGTCAAGCTCCTCTCCTTCGCCGGAAGACTACAACTACTCAAGACGGTCATATTCGGAACAGTCAACTTCTGGTTATCAACTTTTATTCTCCCCAAGGGATGCATCAAAGAAATTGAGTCTCTATGTTCTAGATTCCTATGGGCGGGTAATATTGACACAAGAGGCATAGCAAAGGTGGCGTGGTCAACGGTTTGCTTACCGAAAGAAGAGGGAGGCTTGGGTCTTCGCAATCTCACGACCTGGAATCAAGTCCTTTGCCTAAAATTTATATGGTTACTGCTCTCCAAATCACCCTCGTTATGGGTTGATTGGCATTGCCATACTCATTTGGCTACAGACTCTTTTTGGAGAATCGAGGCTTCAGTCAATGACTCCTGGGTGTGGACCAAACTGCTGGATCTCCGCCCATTGGCGCTTCAATTCTGTAAAATGTCTGTTGGAAATGGCTTGACCACTAGTTTCTGGTACGATGTGTGGACTCCACTGGGTCAGCTATCCTCCTATATTGGCTCCTCTGGAACTACAGCTTCGCGAATCAGTAGTAGCGCTAAGGTTGCCGATGTCATAAGGGATTCTTCATGGACTCTCCCCCATCCAAGATCGCAGCAGGAACTGGACTTACATGTCTACCTAACAACTATCTCTCTTCCTTTACCCTCAGATGTTACTGATTTATTTGAATGGGTTGCTGGTGATTCTCCTTTGTGTAGTTTCAGGTCATCAACGACATGGGAGGTGCTTAGGCCCCGCCAAGAGAAACAAGATTGGGCGGACGTGGTGTGGTTCAAAGGGGAGGTCCCCAAGCATGCCTTCACAATGTGGGTCACCAATTATGACAGGCTTCCTACTAGATCAAGACTAGCGGGCTGGGGTCTGTTAATCTCGCCAAAATGCGCTTTCTGTACAACCCACGACGAGACTCGAGATCACCTCATGCTCACCTGCTCTTATAGCCAAGAAGTTTGGACAGAGGTGTGGCGGAAATGCAGATCACCCTCATCCCCGCTTACCAATTGGTCTGAACTATTGTCTTGGATCCGATCATCACGGTCAAAGAAGCTTACCTTGCTCCGGAAACTAGCTACTCAGGCCACCTTATTTCATCTCTGGAAACAGAGAAACAACTTGATGCACAACCAGTTGGCAGTCCCTCCCAGCTCTGTCTTCTATAACATCGATAAAGAAATGAGAGTCATCATCTCTGCCAGGAGGACCAGCAGGCGATTTAAATCTCTCATGTCTATGTGGTTCAGTTAATTGTTCTACTTTGTTGGTTGTAATCTTTTAGTTCCATCTTGTTTTTTATCTCTTTTTTGCCAAGATGGTTCTTCACCAAGACCTTCCTTGTAATGTCTTCTCTTTCATTTATGATATTTACCTTTTAGCAAAAAAAAACTAAACCAATACTAAGAGGTAAATAAATACATATTCTTGTAGCAAGATTTATCAACTAAACCAATATTAAGATGTAACTAAATACAATAGAAGAACATTCCGAAGCAAACATATGTAATAGTTGGAACTTTTATACCAAAGTAATGGAAAGTAAGCAATTTGCAAAGTAAACAAGAGAGAAATTCCAAAAAAAAAAATACATATATCAAACATAATCTTTATTGTTTCCCCGTTATGTGAATGTATTATTTTGTTTTGTAACAATGTGATTAGCATTATTTGCTTGATTTTGTCTTGAAAAGAGAGAAGAGACGTTTGATTTGGCACTAGCTAGGATATATGGCTGTCGTTGTAGGAGGATAGATGAGAGAAGATTTCTCTCTCGATTGCTTACAACATTTGCTTGCTTTTCACTCAATACTTCATGTATAGTATATAATATTTCATTTGATTTAACAAGGAAAGTTGCATCGAATCGCATAAGTTGGATATTGTGCAACTTTGCATCTAATTCTCTACTGAGATGCAAGTGTTTTGATTTAACGTTTTTATATCTGCTTGCTATTTGTTCTCCTTTTTTAAAAAAAATGTTTTCTATTTCAGAAATAGATTCATACAATGTACTAACCTTCGTAAAATTCATCACAATTCACAACTAATATATATTATTTATTTAAAAAAACAAATCATATATACAGTATAATGTTATATTCACGTTTGCTTTAATTCTAGATTAATTTCTTTTGGTGAAAATCATTGGTAACGAATTTCCTTATTAGATAAACATTTGTCATGTAACTTTTGATTAGGTAAAAAAATTAGTAGCTGCATCTGAAGTTAATGACGTTACCTTGACTTATAAACATAAGTAGAAATTACACATTCACAAATGACATAGGACAGACGACATATACTGAAAAATATTCTGAAAAAAAATCAATCAAAACAAAATCTGTTTAGAATCTGAACTGGCCCATCCAGTAAACCGGCCTTACCAACATTCGAACAAACAGGTTTTTGGTACAAAATCCAGACCCGGGTAAGAAACTCCTGGTTGGATTAACATGAAACATCGACACCCACAGTGGAACAAACAAAACAAACAAGCATGCATTTCTCCTGAGAAGGTTTAAAGAGTTATTCCAGAGAATACAAATTCACTAGTCGTTATATAACCCAAAGAAAACATTTTAAAATGATCCAGAATTTGCTAAAACTCTAGTCTCCAGGATGCATAGGTTCTCTGAACCAGGTAAGGTAGATTTTTTTTGGCTTTACTATCAGATCTCGCCGGTCCCAAGAGGTTGCCTTGAAGTGTCTCCAGAAGCCCATGCTTGATAGTCTTTAGAGAGCTGAAAAAACGAGTAAATGAGCATGTCAAGACTTTAGAGAGCTGAAAAAACGAGTAAATGAGCATGTCAAGATTAATGCTGGGATGATGTTTCAGGAAATGGGATGTGCATATGTACATAACTACAAGAATCATTTTTTCTTGTTGCATTTTCTTCAGTGAGTTCAGATTAAGGTATTATGATGATCATGCAGTTTAAAAAACATATTGGCCATAGAGAAACTTAGGATAGCTAAAGGGACCAACGTTGATGCAGAATAAGCGAATCAAAAGGTAACAATATAAAAATACGTATCCCTGCATACCTGAGACAAGAATCGTGGTAGCATGAGTCTAAGAATCTGGTCAAGAACTTGTGTCCCCGTCGCTTCAATTGCTCCGACTGGGAAGACTCTAAATGCAAAAGGAATCTCGATATTGACCTTACCATTGCCAAAACAAGTCAGAAACACCACACAACGGTACACTGATTAACAAAGTTAAAAATAAAAGCTGAATCTCACTTAACCTATACCTCAATGACTGCATCGGAAGTAATCTGTTGCTCTGACGACCCCTCCTGAGTGCTATCACACGATACCCGGTTCACCATAGAAGCTGCATAACTAGAAAATAACAAACGTTAAGCTCCATACAACGAATCACCAATTCAGTAAATAAATTAGAATTGATCATCAATTCCATACAAAAAAGTAATGCTTTGGAATCATACAGAGGGATATGCTTACCATCAAATTTATCATTTTGAGCAACCACAACAGGAGATCCCTCAAGCTAATTATATCACAAAGACAATGACAAAATAAACATCACAATCTTAACAAATATATAATATAAAGTCATTTCTTTTTATTTGATTCCAACCTTGCAGGATAAGAGCTTGATGCAGCAGCCATTAGTCTGTTCTTCGACCCTGACAAGGAGAACGGGGCAGACTTCGAAGTTGAAGAACTTGAAGGTGTAAACATAGCATCTGAAAGTGTTATCATCAACTCTCTCAATCCTCTCCGCGTCTAGCACTGAGTACTGACTTGCAGGTAAGCTCATATACTCAACTGCAAACCGAAAAAACAAAGAAAATCGAAATCCGAAAATCAATCAATCAAATCCGAATCCAGATTCGGAGTTTCAGATCAAGCGAGTGTTTACTTAGAGGTCGTTGGAGCTGGCGAACGGAGACGGACTGTTTCTGACGAGCGACGAATCGAGCTTTCGGGGAAGAGCTCGAGGAGGAGACGCGAATCGGTGGAGTAGAAGAGGTGAGAGAAGGTTTTGGTGGTTCGTCGAATGATGAAGATGATGAGCAGTTGATGGTGAAGGAGAGAGACGGATTCCTCGTCTTCTTCTTCGCGGAGAAGGACAAGGAGGTTAGTTTAAGAGTAGCAGCTGAGCTCAACGCCATAGCTGAAACGACAGCGTTTTGTGTGATGAGGGGATGTTTAAGGAGTAACGGCTCGTCAGATTAAACACAGAAGCGAAGGAGAGAGGGAGAGAGAAAGATGATAAGATTATGGGCCGACGGAGCTCGGGAGGTGGCACCACCATCACCACCAGCTTTCCATGGCGTATATTAGTCTGCTGAAGTTGGCTCGTTAAAATACGCTGATTACTGAAGCCAAGCCCAATAAGAGCCCGTTAAATAAATATCTAATCCTTTTTTTTTTTTGGAATGACTTTTTGCTGGGCCAACAGCAAGTTATTAACTAGAGAGCCCGGCTTGGATCCAATTGAAGATTTTATAACAATTAACAACTACTGTAACATTTGCACAAATCTAAACTATGTGTAAATAGGAAGTAATAAAAAAAAACTTAAGTGTAATGTAGCTTTGTCTGAATTGGCTTAATGTAGTTTGGTCTTCTCCAAATGAATTTGAATAGTCGTAACTCGTAAGAGACACAGGTTGCCACTTCCCATCCTAATAAGATTTTTTTTTGCTAAACTGCTAAAAGCCATCCTAATAAGATTAAATACGAAATCACATTTATTTATATTTGCACTTTATTAGTTGACCGATCCAAATCATAAACATGCATTACCACTAGTGGTATATAACTAACTATCCATTATTGTATTTTGTCAACTTTGATGTACAATTCAAAGGTCGTACGATTCTGAAATGTGTTATTGTGTAAATAGTCTCACAACAAACTTTGAAAATAAATAATCACTGTAAATCATCGTGCATAAAGATATAATTCCAAAGATGTTTAATTCAGAAGCTAATTTGCCAATAGATTTTGCAATTAAAAGGAAGTTGAGTTAATTAATTAACAAATTAAGGCAAGTTGTACGTAGTTAATTAAAGAAAAACAGATAGAGAGGAGGCGGTCAATAATAATATTAAAATTAATAAAAAAATGGAATAAGGCAAAAGCCTAGTGGATAGATAGAGCAGAGCCACCTTCCTCCTTCACTTCACAAACCGCTCGGCGACAAAGACGACGAAGCCGAGGAATCCCAACGAAGGAGACGAACACATCGAGAGACTTCAAAATCTCTTCTCTCAGATTCAGAAATCCAAAAGCTCGAAAAGGAGGAGATTCGAAATTGTGCGAGAGAACAGGTAATTGAATTTTCTTATCTCAATCTCAGATTTCGACGAACGAGTCTTATAATGTGGATTGGTTGATTCGGTTCTTATCTTGTGCATCGGTAGAAATGGCCTCCACTGACTCATATGCGGCGGCAGCTTCCCCTGAAGAGCTTACCAAGAGATCCCCCGAACCTCATGATGATTCGGAAGCTGGTATCTTATCTATCTCTCCATCCGATCTGATCTTTTTTTTTTGTTGTGGTGAAACAAATGTAATACATTTTCGTTTGGACTCTTAATTCCAACGTTTATTTGTCACCTTCGTGAGAATCGGATCCGTTTTAAAGTATTTTTGTGACATGATATGAAATTACACTATTATTTTTTAGTTCAGTCATTGAAGAAAATCTTGTTAATTTGTATAGAATGTCTAGGAAAAAAAACATTTGTTATATTCTCGGTTAGTGAGTTAGATCAGTCTCATTTCTCATGTAGTATTTTGTATAATGTCTGGGAGCTTTTTATATATAATCGAGGTTGTATGTTTTCTTTTTTTCCGTAAAGATTTGATTTTTTCGTCTCAATCTTGTAGCTCAATACTGATGAGGATGTTATCTTTTGTCTTTTTCTAATGGCTTTCGTTTTTTTTTCCAGACTATGCTGAGAAGCCAACACACATACGGTTTCTTGTATCCAATGCGGCGGCTGGTTCCGTCATAGGGAAAGGAGGCTCGACCATCACTGAGTTTCAGGCTAAGTCCGGGGCGCGGATCCAGCTCTCACGTAACCAAGAGTTTTTCCCTGGGACGACTGATAGAATCATTATGATTTCTGGCTCCATTAAAGAAGTTGTCAGTGGACTGGAACTTATCCTTGATAAATTGCACAGTGAGGTATATCTTTTTGAGTTGTTTTAACATGTTACAAAAAAAAAAGTTGTTTTTGACTAATTTGTATTTCATGTCACACCGGCGTTAACTAATGTATATATATTATGCTTTTTTTTCTGAATTTTTCTATTTGTTTATTTAGCTTCATGCTGAAGAGGGAAGTGATGTTGAGCCTAGGAGAAGACTAAGACTTGTGGTCCCTAACAGTTCTTGTGGAGGCATTATTGGAAAAGGAGGAGCCACCATCAAGTAAGTTTTTGTTCTGAATTCTACGAGGTTGTCAGATACTCGGAACTTCTATGGCCTGTTTACCTTAACACCATATGCTGTAGGCTGTAGCACACTAAAGCACCAACTAACATCTATAACGTATCTTGCCATATTCGTGCTATTTTTTCGTGCTCAACGTTTCTCTGATTCATTTTAAGAGAGCAAGTATTTTCTCTGAATGCATGCATAAACAAGTGAAGACCCTATAGCAGGTGTAAAGAGGTTTCTGAATATTAGAAATGACTCAGGTGTTAGTCTGGGATATTTTATTCGCTCGGTTCTAGAATATGGCATTGCGTTTTTTTTTTTTTTGGTTTTGGGGATACTGACTTCAGTGGCACTGCTGTCACCAACAGTTGAGACATTTTTTTTTCTCTTGAGACAGGTCATTCATTGAGGAATCTAAAGCTGGGATTAAGATATCCCCTCTGGATAATACCTACTATGGGTTGAGTGACAGGCTAGTGACATTATCTGGAACCATCGAAGAACAGATGCGGGCCATTGATTTGATTTTGGCTAAGCTTACCGAGGACGATCATTACTCCCAGAATGTACATTCCCCATATTCGTATGCAGGTATATCAACTTCCAGCGTAGTTAGGTTTGTTTTCCTCCTCAAAGTTTCTTTTGGTATCGTGTTCTGTATGTCTTTGATTGCATAGCATTTATTCATTTGGGGAAGCAGTGGAGTAAATGGTTAGGATCATTTTCTTTGAATCTGTTGTAATTTGTAAATTATTTTGTTATATGGTAAAGATTGTTTAGTCATCAGGCAAGCTCATGTGGACAATCATAGTGCTTTGATTAGACAATATAAATGGTTTGTTAATTGGTTTTAGTATCTTTCATGTCACACGAGATTTCTTTTATTTAGTGGATTGTGTATGAGGCTTGTTGTAAGCATTATTTTTTTCTCTTGTAAGTTCCTTTTAAAACGGCATTTTAGGCCTTTTCTACTTTGGTTTTCATGGTCTTCAATATGCGTATGTGTTTCCTTCTGCTGCAACAGCGGGATACAATGCGGTTAACTATGCACCCAACTACGCTCCCAACGGTTCTGGAGGCAGGTATCAGAACCACAAGGTTAGTCTGGTGTATCAATTTGCATATACATGAATGAATATTGTGGTGTATTATTTTATACTGCAATGCATACATATGTGAATCTATATCGTCCACCCTTTTTATGTAAATGCATATATGTATGTGAAAATCTTTTTCGGTGTTTCTATCATGGATTGTCTTAGATCATTTCCTATCTACAAACTTTAGCAGTGTGAGATCTTCCTCTCAAATTTTTCTAGGAAGTAGGCCTATTAAGAAATTATTGATTTTTAGCGAAGGAACTACTACAACATGAGATTGGTTCTTTCGGGATTATCATTTCTTAAGCAGGGTTTTGGTATTTATTCCAGGAAGAAGCTAGCACCACGGTGACAATTGGTGTGGCGGATGAGCATATAGGATTGGTCCTTGGCCGTGGGGGAAGAAACATCATGGAAATCACTCAGGTCGGTGCCTATATTTTCCAACTCCTAATTAAATCTCTTTCGGTCCACCAAAAGCTCATAAGTCCCACTTCACTTCTCGCAGATGACCGGTGCCCGAATTAAAATATCAGACCGAGGTGATTTCATGTCTGGAACCACTGATAGGTAAACGTCAAACATTATTAGGAAGCTATAAACCAAAACAGTGTTGTTATATACCTCTCATGTCTGAACCTTGTTTGAATGGCCAAAAAAATGACAGGAAAGTGAGTATCACAGGGTCACAGAGAGCAATCCAACAAGCTGAGACCATGATAAAACAGAAGGTTGATTCAGCCTCGGAGAGAGCCAACGAATAGAACCGATAAAGAGTATCCCCATCGTGGTTCCGTTCCTATCTCTGGTCTGTGTTTTATTTATTGGTTTGAGGCTTAAAAGCTTTTTCAGATGGGGATCTCAAATCATCTTTGAGTGAGGCAGAGACATCTCTCAAGGACCTGTGTTTCTTCTTTCGTTTTCTGTTTATGTTCCTGAAGCAGATTTGGAGTTAGCCGTTACTATTCTCATTTGTTTTTTTCTTAGTAACTTTATTTCATTTTGTTCGAAGTTTTGTTTCCCTTGAGTTCTTCCTGTCGTAACAATTTTTACAATAAAACCAACCATTACATTATAGTCAAATCAGATTTGTGTGGTTTTGGCAATTTCTCAAAATTCATGAAAAACCAGCGCATAAGCGTAATTGTTCTGATCGGTAGGCGAGTTTTTTTTAAACCGAGATACACCCTGTAATTGTTTCTGCTACTCTTTCTCCTTCGCAAAGTAAGCAGTCTTTATCTTCTCCATCGTGTTAATGGAGGGTTTAGTGAGAAAGTGGTTTACATGGGGAAGGAGAAGGGTGATGATGGTGGTAAAGTTGCGTCTTGGGGAGTCTTGGTTTGAGTTTGTCTTCTGCGAAAGTACTTGGCTCACTACGTCTCTTCTGAAACACTCCCAAAAGCTTATCGATAAGGTATAGAACATAGTGTTTAGTTCCTCTACATTAGTTCTGCGTTGAAATAGAGTTGCTAGTGTTGTATATGATTTGCTTAGGTTGGATTTGGATGTTTAAGTTAAGTACCGGAAGGAAAATATTCGTGATGAGAACGGTTGGGCTGGGAAGTATGCACGGTAAATGATGCTCTACTTATCCTTTTTTTTTTTGAACAACGCTCTACTTATCCATTCCCAGTGATGAAAGATGTAAGATGGATGTTTAAATGCTTTGCTCTGTAGATGCAGTCTTTCAGGTTTTTTTTTTAATAGAGTCATTCCCTCGGCATTGGTGTTCCTAGGAAACAGTGTCTCTGAGATGGAGATATTAGAAACATAATCAATGCCATTAAAGAAGAAAAAAAGAACTTTGGAATCATCTGTTGCAGAAACCCAAGTAGAAAAAAATATAGTTGAAGTTAATAGCAGCCACACTGAACTATCTCAAGTTTGTCATGAATGTTTATTTCTTTCCACATCTGTTCAGTTTGAAACGTTTGAAATCAATGTTTCCAACAGGGATAACAAACAAAGAGCAAGGATCACATGAAAACTGCTGTCATTAAAGGAAAGAGACATGTTTGTTATAAGCTCAAAGCTAGAAATTGTAAAGAGAATTCGAGCTACAACATAATCCTTAACAAGAAAAAATAAAATATTGGGGGGCAGCAAAGCACTGCCAGAGTAACGCCTATATAACTGGAGAGATGGTACAAACACCGAACGAAGTTCTTTTTCTTCAGACGATCCAGCTTTCACCGAGCAGAGACCATGGTTCCTATCTTGAAGCTAACAGAGAGTAAGAGAACCCATAAACACAAGAAGATTAGCATAGCTCTTGTTGCTCTAGTTCCTCCTGTCTTGCTCATGGTATCATCCCGTTGGACCAAGCCGAAAGAAAGGACAACGTCGAGGTTACCGTTCTTGTCATATGCCCAGCCCATATCGCTGCTGTCCGCTGCTGGAGTCGTGTTTGATATTCTGATCATACCTGCAGTAACATGAACTGAACCTGAAGATTGAGCTGCGTGTAGCCGGATTGCAGCGTCCTTTGTTTGGAACTGAGAAGCGAAGGCAGGTGGAACTCCAAACATGTGGCTCGACTTTTTGAGGAAAGGGTACTTTGAATCTGCAGGATTTAGTTTCAGAAAGAGTTAGAATCTGTCAACAGATGATTTGTTTGACGAAAAATGTATGAACACACCTGAATCGAAGTCTGTTACATCTGCATCTTGTTTAGAGGAAGATCCTTCGCCACTTTCCTTTTTCTCCACAGCCTCTTTTCCTTCTGCGACTTCCCTCTCCAATTCCTCAGGCTGATGGTATAAAAGTAAGTTAGAAAAGGCTCAAAAAATGAAGAAAACCTAAGCAAGACTCTTACGTTCTGGTCGAGGCCTTCTTGGTTAGGAAGAGCATCTCCAGATCCCAACAAATGCGAAACGTCAAGAGTCAAGTTCTGAGCATCCTCATCGTCAAAGAAGTTGAGATAATCTTCAAAGTTGAAATCATCTTGTAGACCACCGCTGAGATCTTTCGTTTCCAGGTACAGATCATCACAGAGTGGAAGATTGTTGCTAGGATCCATGAATTGCTCGTCAGGCAGATAGTCGGCTTCAATAGGTATGTCACTGAAGCCAGAATCAGCCTCAGCCACAAACACATTATTGTTGGACGTTTCCAGATTCTCAGCGTGCTCATCTTGCACACCACAGCCAATCTGTTCATCCGGAAACAGAGAACAAGGCTGGATGCTACAATCCCGAATGATAGGCTTCTTATCCTCTTCAAAAGTTTCCATTGGTTGTTCAATGTAACCACCTGAGTCAACAACGTAGTTTCCTGGTTGAATGTAATTACCAGAGTCTTCATAGTTTCCTGATTCAGCATTATTGCTCGATTCTCCATGACAATAATTAGTTTGAACAGGAATGGCATCATAAACCACTAGATTCTCAGGCTTCTGCAAAAGAAAATCAGATTCAGACGTCACGTCACAAGCCAGTAAGCCACCAAAACACTCATACAGTAGCCACCAAAACCTAAGCTAACTAACTAACAAGCATCCCTAATCTATGATCTAAATAGGTATCATGTTTCTGCAACCACATCACTTATAACCAAAACACTCATACTGTCATACACTATACATTAATCATAAATAGAAATAATTTCTGCCTAAAGCTACTAATTAATCAATACACAAACCTCGTCGATGTCCTCAATGTCGACATAAACATCATCATCATCAACAGCCAAACCTTCACTGAGAGCATCTTGTTCTGGCACAAACGTCATCTTATCCTCTTCCCACTCCTCCTCAAGATAAGGAGCACCGTACTGCTCTCCATTCTTAGGCCCCGTGCCGCTTTTCTGGAATATCCTACACAGCACACATGCATCCTACACACAGACTCAACAAAGTCAATAACTTTTATCCATTTAACTCTCATATTTTAAAAGAAAACGTAAACCCAATTGAGCTTTTACTTGTGGCACATTAGCAAGCTTCAACTCCTCATCAGTGAGACGATACTCATGCATAACCCAATTGGTCCTTTCACCACGAGGAGCTCGACCCCTGTGATAAACAAGAGTCTTCTTCATCCCCACGGCCCTCGATCCATTACGAATCTCCCGATCCTTCCCCGTCGTCTTCCAGTATCCTTTCTCCGTCGCGCGGTTCGTCTTGGAGCCGTTGCTGTACTTTTTGTCAAGCATACTAAAGAAGTACCACTCCAAGTCTCTACTTTTCAGCTTCGACTTGTCTAATAATAAACCACCCCAAAAAAAGAAACAAAAATGTCAAAATCAACCAAATCAAATCGCAATTGAGCTATACCTAACCAACCTGGTAGATCCCAGGGCTCGGATTTGTAGATGTCGGTGACGGAGATAGCATCGAACTTAAAGGGTTTGTTGCAGACTTTGCGCTTCAGGTAGTAGCGAACGAGCTCCTCGTCCGTTGGGTGGAAACGGAACCCAGGTGCTAGCGACGTCGTCACTGAGCCGCGACCCATCAAGAAAGTAAGGTTTTTTTTTTTTAATTTTATCAGGTTTTGAAAATTAGGGTTTTGAGAAGAATTGGGGAAAAGACGGAGGAGAGAGAATGGCGATCACGATGATGCGCAGACCGTGAAAAAGAAACGAGAGGAATGACGCGGCGAAGGTTTTTTAAAAATCGTCCACGATGGTGTGAGTTTGGAGAGAAGTTTTACAGTGACCGGACGGTGATATTAGATCAGCGACCGCGTCTAGTTAGCTGACACGTCATCACCTTTTCTGTTCCAGAACGTTCTTAACGTGTCGTCGAGTTACCCAATTTAGCAACCTACGTGGAATCGAATTAATGTAGCTTGGGCCGCATCATTTGAAGAGAGGCCCATATCGTTTGGTATCAATGATAAATCTTCACTGTGAATACTAGGCCTAGTTAGCATATGAAGTGATCAGCTGATTTGTTTCTGTACTGACTTAAAATTTATACCAGAGTTTTTTTTTTGACAAAGAAATTTATACGAGAGTTTTATCTTAACAAAAGTGTTTGCGTCCACAAAATTTGATTAAAAGATGAAGTGATTATAGTGTTTTGGCCGTGAGTAATTTCATAATAATGCACATACTTTCTAAGTAAATAAAATATTATAAAGTTTGAGAAGTTAATAAGTTTGTTGCTCAACTGAGATCCTGGAATCTAGGAAATTCATTCCAACTAAACAGAATGTGAATAGAGTATATATTTGTGACAACATTATTGTACACAATCACCACTGGCAATAAACTTTATTGTAACAGAAAAATAATTGAAACAAGGAGCCTCGACCTTCGTCATGCACTTATCATGAGCTTTAGTTTTCCTTCGAGATAAAATTAAATAAAAATGAATTTTCGATCAAAAGTATAAAGAGAACGTAACATTAACTTTTTTCTACACATTTCTTTTTAACAAATCGAAACTATGTTAGCAAAGTGATTATAAAAGACACCTCCAATAAAAATAAAGAATCTAGCAAGTCTTTAACAAGCAAAGAATCGGTTATACAAAAAAAACATTTGATATACAAACAATGAATTACCCTTTCCAGTAAATAAAAAAAAAGAAAAAAATATTTAAAATGATTTTCTGTTTTTTTTTATAGGTTATGATGTTTATCAGTAATGGCAATCCACCAAAGTAGGAGCAGACAAAAGAAGACACTTTGGTTCTTCTCTTTGCTTCGTTGGTTGGTGTTCTTGTTCCTGTTTTTGCTTCAAAGCAAAGGTGAAACCGTTGACCCGATTCTCATCTTCCGGTGCGGGTAGATTCAGATCCAAATCCAATGACACGACCGGCTTCTTAGCTCTCTTTGTAG
Source organism: Raphanus sativus (assembly GCF_000801105.2). Classification (NCBI taxonomy): domain Eukaryota; kingdom Viridiplantae; phylum Streptophyta; class Magnoliopsida; order Brassicales; family Brassicaceae; genus Raphanus; species Raphanus sativus. The sequence goes on along the minus strand of NC_079517.1, from coordinate 1,057,005 downwards.
CTGGCATCACCAGATGATCTTGACCGTCAGATATTTGATCGAACGACATGGAAGACAGTGATAACTCCGTGTTAGCAGCAGTCATGGCCACCGTTACAGTGTTAACCGGTGCCGCAGCAACAACCACCGCGCCTCTATGCCGTCTCATATGGCCACCTAAGGCTTGCCCAGACGTAAACTCGGCCCCACAGACTCCACATTCATGAACCTTATTGCTACCTGCCTTACCATACACGGCAACCGATCTATTGTTATTGTTCTTGTTGTTGTTGTTGTTGTTGTAAATAGTTGAAGTTGTGACGAGTGAAACGGCTTCGCTTTCGTAGATGTTCTTCTTAACGTCAATGTTGGAGTATAAGGATAACGTGGCTTTGGGTTTCTTGTGGCTAGCTCTATGGCCGCCTAAAGCTTGAAAAGAAGGGAAGGTCCGGTCACATGTTTTGCATTGATATACGTAGTAACCGGCTTTGCCACCACCGTTAGATGAAGAAGTCTCTAGAAACCTCCTGCTGCTAAATTTATACGTGTTATTGTTGTTTGCTTCGTGGTTAGGTATGGGAAGAGAGTGACCTTGGGACAGGAGGATCAAACAGTTGGCTATGTCTTGCTCTTCCTCGTCTTCTTCAGCCTTCAATGTTGCGTTGTTGTTAGAGAACCAAGAGGCTGATGAAGATGAAGACGTGATTACACCATCCTTTTTAGATTCTTCTTCAATGTCGCGTGCATGGGAATAAACTATAGGAGGGGAGATGGAGAAAGGAACAGGAGACTGTGGACGTTGTCGCTTTGTACGCTTCCCTTTAAAGATTAATGATTGCTCCTTTGAAGCCGCTATGGCCTCTTCAAACGCTTCCATCAAGAGATGAATATCACTAAAGGAGAAGAGGAGTTTTTGTTGATGTTGATTATGAAGAAGTTAAAGAATGAGAGATATATGCATATATAGTAATGTATTAAGAGGAAGATGTGTGTGAGATGGAGAGAGATGTGTGGAGAGATGGATACGTAAATAATGAGTGATATAGGAAGAGACAAGTCAAAGAGAGACACCACACATATATAAGAAAAGCTTTGCAAGTGTGTGAATATGTTTGGACTTGTCCTTTTGTAGCCTCTAAATTTTTAGTAATTCTGTTATTGTCTCTCTTCTAGTATTTACCCAACTTGGCAAACTAATCACAATACAACGAGATAAAAAAGAGAGAGAGAAAAAGAGTGTGTTATTAGCAACAAAACGTGCAAAATTAGTCAATTTCTACAGTAATGTTTGTTTATTCCACTTCATTATCCGTTTATTTACTGTGCACCGATTTATTTTTGGTCTGGACAAATAGTTTAGTTAGTTTTTTGTTGTTGTTAAAATTAGTTTTCACTTTGATATGTACGTTAACAAATTTTAGGCATCACTTCAAAATAGTCACTACAAGATAGAATATCACAAAAGCATATCTAGTTATATGATTCAACATTGTATTTTTAGTTTTAATTATTTAAAATGATTAGTTTTGTAAATTTAATTGATATAAGTTTACTATTTTTAAATAGTATCAGTGAATTTGTAGTTTGTATCTTGGATTGTAATTGTTGATTTATTTTTCTTAAAATTCTTATCGAGTTTTAACCTTCTATCTAGTTCTACATTAAATCATTTGCATGGTTTTCTTCTTCTACTTATGTATTATTATGATTTTTTTAGTCGACTTTTGTTAAAATTTGGAGTTTTCATTTTGTGGGGACTGTCGAATGATGTTAATTTTTTTCTTTGTACAATTGTATATATATTATTAAGAGAAAAAAATTAAGGAATGATTATAGATTAAGAGATAGTTTAGGTGAAGGAAGAGAAGGAGAAATGGTAAGTGCAATGCAAGCCTGTCCCTCACGGAATCTACGGCTCTCCATTCATCTCTGTCTACCATTACTCCACTCCATCTTTCGTTATTTGTTCTTTTCTTTTTAAAAAAAAAATATATATATATATATATATATATATATATATACACGTCTACGTAGATGTGTTTGAAAAAACATTACCTAGAAGTGTCTAAATTTTGACTCTAAAACAACTAAAGTCCAACTAATTTGTCTTAAGGCTACGATAAGACTTCAAGCAAAAGATTCAAGTCAGTAGTATTTGTTTAGTGATGTTAATTCAACCGGTGAAAATTCTCCTAATTTTTTTTAAAGAACCGAATTTCACCACTATATATTATAGAAATTTCACTTTGTACATACATATTAAGTTAGTAAATCATAAAAGATAAATACTAATTTAGATTATAAACAAACACATGTTGGCGTGTGTAGGTGCAGATCGAAAAGCATATACAGATTCCGTTAACGGATGCATGATGTGAAGAGCACCCACTCCACGTCAAGAATATTATCAAGTAGCAAGCAATCAGCAAGTGCAGCTAATCGTATCTTCAAGAGTTAATTGTCTTATTTTCTCATATTTGTAATAAGATAAATCTATCATACATAAGTACAATTTATACATACTCGACAATTGCTCCTCTCTGCTACTTAAGTATTTTTCTGCGATATTCACATGAAAAGTAATGGAATAAAAGAAATCGAATGATTTTTCATTGAGAATGATGTGTTATATGATGTAGGAATTAGCTAAAATAAATAAGCTATCTATCATACTTAATCTATTACACTACTAAAAGGAAGATATGAAGCTCTATGAGAGCATCCACGTCATTTAATTAATTCGGCCAATAGAAAATAAGATAATCTGCCACGTCGGACAGCTGGAGGTAAACAGGCTTCGCATTTTGTTTAGCCAGTGGCCCGTTAAGCCCATCTCACTATTGTTTTTTTTCTGGTCGGCAGCCCATTCGCTCATCAATCATCTCGCGATCTCGATTGTGAGACCTTTTCTCTTCTTCTCTTCGTTCATGTTCCTTCTTACGATCAATCAATTCTCTCCCCACTCCTGATTGCTCCTTAATCGTATAGTTAATGGAATCTCTTCGATTTCTCATTCTGAACTCTATGGAACGTTTCGGTTTGATTCCTGTTAGATCCTATATAAATATCTCCTTAGGTTTTAGTTTTTCTCCAAACAATTGTTCAATCCTCTCGACTGCTCATTACGATGACGTTATCCGACTCACAGAAAATGATCGGCGAATCCGTGGTCTCCTCCGGTCCGGTCAAACCCGTCGATCAGACAAGGCTTCTGGGCCAATAATAATTCTTAGTGGTCCCACTTGAACCCCATCTCAAAAACCTATAAACTCCGATGAGAGCGATTATCGATCGACTTCTCTTCGTCGTCGTTTGGAATCACAGCAATTCACCGTTATCAGATACCCTTTTTGGTTTAGCTTGATGGGTTGTGATTAAATTCTCAAGCTTTTGGCTTCCATGAGCTTCGTGTACTGTTTTTTTTTCTGCTTTGTTGTTTTGTTGTTGCTGTTACAGTTTGTTCATTGGAACTTGGATTAAGGACAGTCTCATGAGACATTACTTCTTCAGTGCATGAGCTCTCTGGGTTTTTTCTTTCTTGAACGTTTCGTAGTTCTCTTAAGCTTTGTTTTTGTTTTTCTTTAAGCTGATTCTTGGTAGTATGTTGATTTGCTAGATAACAATGAAAGTCACAAGAAGCAAGAACGTCCAGATTCCCAAACCCCACCACCGACCGGCTCCTTCAGGACCGTGTTCTGAATCTACAAGCTCCGTCTACTCTGAGCCGATGGTAATTTCCCTCATTCCTAAACTTAGCCTCGAGTACTTGTGCCGGACTAAGTGATCTTGCGTTCTGTTATGTGCTGTTTGATTTAGTTTTGTGTGATATTGCTTTCTGTTATGTGCTGTTTGATTTATTTTCAAGTGATTCTCCTGTCTTTGTCATATAAGAGAATAGCATCTCTCTTTATATACATGCTACAAGCTTTTTTCTTTGATACTTACAAAATTACAATGTCAAAATGAAAAGATTGAGCTAATTCAGACAGGAATGTTTTGATTTCTTTCGTCCTGTTATTATCATCACCTTTCTGCAATATTTTTGAAGAGATTGGCCTTGCTTGAGATTTGGAGTTTCTAAATGTGTAACAAGGACATGAGAAAACTCTGTGGTCGTCGTCGCAAGTGTCAACTGTGTGTATTTGTCTTTGTCGTGGCTTTTGATCTTTTTCGTATACTTCCAAATATATTGTTGGATTTACTAAATCCTTAAATTATCTGATCGCTTCCACCGTCTCTGTTTAGATTCGATGTGGCATCAATAGACTGAGAACTCAAGTGGTGCTATTGGAGCTAGGCTTTCTGCTGATGTTGCCACGGATTGTGGTTTAAAGTTCATTTATGTCCACTTTTGAGTTAGTTTTAGTCCAAAGTTTTAATGTATTCTTTGTCTAATGAAAATATTGAAAAACTGTAGGACGAGAATGAACGAGGAAACAAGCCTAGAAGCGGACATGAGTATAAGAACCGCTCCTTCATTCTCAGGAGAAAGTGATGAAAACATATATGAAGAAATCTGCAATGTTCTACAAAAGCAAGAATACTTCAAAACATAGTTAGTGGTATCTATTTCGTAGTTTCTTTCTTTGTTCTCTTCGCTTCTTATGCGGCCATTTTCTATACAGGTTTTGATATCCCATCAAACAATAACTTACATTCTTCTCTTTTGTTTTTTTTTTCTGATTCAAACATTAGCTTTGGTTTGAGAGAGCGGAATCAGGAAAGCAACAGTAACTGAGCTGCTGTTGAAGTTTTGCAATCCTGGATGAGGTCAACACTTTTGACGGATTGGAGATTAGTACCTTCAGCTGGAATGGCCAGCACAGCAAACCGGTATGGTGAGCCAAGAATTGCTCTGTTCAGTATAACTATCTGAGCAAAACATTGCTTACAGAAAAAGGAGGAGATGCTTCTTAAACCAATGTCGTATATGCAATGCAACTGATATACCTAACGTTCATGGCATCGTTAATGGACAACATTTATTTTTAGTGGCACCTGATCAAATGTGTAGTCATAATATCTAGATTCAATACTAAACTACAGATGGATTCACTATTGCAGGGCTATGATCATTGGTGGGTGAAAAAGGAGTTCAATGATCAGGCGGTCATAAGTTGAGAGTGGCCATAGTCAGATAAAATTTTGAACACCCTCCGCTGTTGCTGCTGAATGAAGCAACAATTGCTTTGATGCTTAGTCAGTGTGTGGTTCAATATACAGTGGACCGGATCGTTGTTAACACATCGGTTTTCAACAATCAACTCTTATTATCAACAATCAAGAACTCATGTATTTTTTATTTATTTAATTAACTCATGTAATTATAGTGGTTAAAAATGGAGTCAACGTGGTGGAGAAAGGAAGGCAAGAGACTTAGATAGATATAAAAAATGGAGAATTATTTGAGTCTGAACTTCCCTGGAAATTAAAGAAAAAAAACTAAGTAAACTCGGACAATCGATAGGATAACGAAACAAATCATAATGTATGTACATATCCATCTAATTAATTAGTTAACTAATATATTAAAGAAAGCTATTTGTAGTTCATTTTTATTCCTAATACAATTCTACCTACTTCGACAGTAAAACTATATGATTGTAAGTCATTTAACACGATGTCTAAAACCTCTTCCACCATTTAATACATATTAATAAGGGTCTCTAATAATAAATATATATGTTTAACAAGTAGATTTTATATTTTCTCCATATAGAGTATGCAATTTTTCCACTCCCTGCATTTTCACACTGATTCTATCTCTGAAAAGCATAATTATATTGGTGTTTTCATTTTTTTAAAAACAATAGTCCGAAAAGAAAAATACCTGACCAACGAGGAAACCCAACTTCCTAGCATAAAATGTAACACTCTATTAAAGTTTTTAGCTATTTCAAACATTAACAACTTTGTTGTAAATATTTTTTTTTTATGTTTGATTTAATTTAACATTCATTAAAAGAACACATTCTATTGACATGTAAGGGATAGTTAAAAAATAAAAATAACCAAAACAGAAGAAAAGAGTAAATGTATGTATATTCCTTTTCGATTTTATATGGCCAACCAATCATTATGCATGAAAAATCATATATTCAAAAGCAACAATTTCTTGCCAAATACTATGTACATAAATTTCGAAATACTAAAATAATAAAAACTAATGATGTAGCTCGAACTCAGGTACTGAAAATATCAAAATATCCAATCTTAGAATGCATATACTGTGGAGCTTTTAGTCTGGACTTATGAAAATACAAAATAGTGTCATATATAAGGATTCTCACTTTTCAATTATAATCATCGTATTGCTATATTTGTACTTCATCTGGATTCTGGAAAGCAGTCGTTAGCACTAAATATCTATGAACAAAGAATATCAGAAAGACTATTACCACTGCTTCTTTTAGTAAAAAGAACACATGTTACCAATGTTAAAATTCTTAAAAGAAGTGCACAATTTTCTCTATAATCATTTGAGTCAGTATTAAACTTACATCAAAACAACTATAATTACATCAACTATAAAATAATACTTTTTTAGGTGTGACATTGAATGTCATAATACATCTATAACAAAGAGTTAAACTTATAATTTAAGATTGTTCACATTTTAGATAGAGAATAGTTTGTTTTATATTATGTCTATCGTTATCTTCTTCTACAAAATCTAACATTCTATATCTTTCATTTTTTTGGCTATATTGAGAAATAATTAATGGGGAATTTTCAAAATGGTTTCAATACCATTATATTTAAATAAAATGATTGAAAAAAGTATAAGATACAATCCGCGCGTAGCGCGGATAAATGATCTAGCAACCGCCAAAAACGATGACTAGCCAAAAATCTATTGGTGATCGTTATGAGTCTCCATCCACTCAGTGAACTTCGTAACTAGCCAAAAATCTATAAAATAATAAGACAATAAAAACAAATATATGATAAAAAATAACGGATACATTACAATAATTTTTTTTAAAATTCATGTTAAAGAAAATAAAAATATTTAATCATAAATATGAACATACAATTCTCACATAACAAAATTGTTGATGCCAAAGGTTTTATGTCAAAATGTGCAAAAAAAGGTTTTAAATCATGCATTCAACATTTGTTCTATTCACATGGCCTCAATTATAAATAGATAAAATATTATTCAGTCAATAGTAAGTTAAATTATGTCTTTTCAAAGTTTACAAATTATCATTGTTACCTAATAAAAAATATAATAAATTTTAAACTTATTTTTTTCTTTAAAACATGATTATTCTGAAACAGAGTAAATTTTGATGGGTAAAGAGAAAATAAAAAAAGTAAAAAAACTTAATTTTTTTAATTAATATAAAAAAATAAATTCAAAAATAGAACTACAAAAATACAAACCGCGCGTAGCGCGGTTCAAGAATCTAGTATAATTAAAGTCTACTCTTCAATTGTTGGGAGAGTGTCTAAATAATTAGCTAAAAGAAAAAGAGAGTGGTCAGTTATTGCTTAATCTCAATGATTAGGGGAGAGTACCGACTAGATAACATGGACTGCATGTAGGCATTGTATATCTATACATATTATTACATCTATATAGATGTATATAGTTGATTAGTAGGTATATGGAAAAATCCCTATATAACTGTTGATAAACAGAGCGAGAAAGAGTAGTAGGGGAGTTAAGGAGCACAAGTCGTTTCTCTAAGCTTATTTAGAATTAAAAACCCATTATCAAGTGTGTGTGAGAGCCTCTTCTTAGTCTCGTGTCTATTTCATGGTCGCACGTTCACAAATCGAAATTTACAAAATAAAACAACAATAAACAATATATGACATAAATTACAAGCCAATGAGTATATATCTGACACTGAATATGACACACACACACAAATTAATCATCAATACATAGCAAAAGTTATTTCCGGATCAATGAAACGACTAGAGAGACACTCGTCTTGATCTTACAGCTTGCATGCTGAGACACACGAAGCGCATACTTTTTAAACAATGTATCGATATTAATGTCATCTCCAAAATGAGCAACGAGCATCGTTTCAGTCACTGCTCTTATGCAACTAGCCTCTTTTTGCCCTGCTTTAACTCCATATGATTGCATGCTACAGTTTTCGACACTATGACCGAGATCAAATCCATGTGTCTCCAAGTCGTTTATTTCGAAGGAACCCTCTTTTCTTATAAGATCTGTCACTTCTTCTATGCTCGGATCATAAAATGGCATCTTGAACGAACTCACCTTCGAGTCACTCAAAGTTCCCTACATAAATAGACCACAAACGATTAGTGTATATTAAGTAAACCGTGAAAATATTTAAAGCTAAAAGTATGCAATTTAATAGTTTAATACCTCAAGAACTAGGTCGTGGAGAGACTGGGATAACAGTGTCCAAAAATGACAGCAATCCCTATACAACGGATCATCAAGAGTATTTCTGCCGATTAACGTGAGAACCATGCGTCCACTAGATACCATCTCTTCAGAACGCATTCTCAGAAATGTCTTAAAATCTTTTTGGAATTGATTCAAGTAAGCCTTGTATTCACTTAGAGGACTTGAACTTGTTATGTACACACTCATCTTGTTCGTCTCTAGTCCTTCCGGAACCTTACAAGTCCAAAATTTCATTGTTAGAAGCTTTGTAGCTCATAAGGAATTTTAAATGTGTATAAGTGGAAACAGTGCCGTTCCTAACATTTTGGTGGCCTAAAGCATTTTTAAAAATGTGATCCTAATAAAATAAAAATAACTAATTAAAATAATGTTAAATTTTGGAAAATGAAACTTTTTAAGATAACAATAAATTTTTATTTGTTGAAAACAGATCTTCTAGTTTTTCCTTTACCAAATTTGTTTATAATTATTTGGTAATCAAGTTTATCAATCATTAAAAAGATACTAATGATAACCCATTCAATCTCTTTTGTGACATAGTAGATAGTAAATATTTTTTAATCAATTTCACCTAAACTGGAATTGTTAACATATTTGATAAACAATCCATGAATTATAATCAAATCTTCCATTATTTTCAAAGAGTTCAATATTTCAGCAACTCTTTAATTTACTTCTGCTTGTAATACCATTTTTAGAATTTCAAACTCCAAACATATATATATTTTCATAAATACCTCCCCCCTAACAACCATTTGTTATTTCAAAATTTAATTCAAAATCACTTTATAAGTAATTACTATTAATCAACTTGTAAGATTTTTAAAAAAAATTCATACAAAGTATAGAAATAAACAAGATAAAATTAAAAAGAAGAATGTGAAGTAAACAAATAAAGAAGAAGATAATTTGTTAATGTGTGTTTGTGGTTTGTTATCAAACAAAATAAAATGAAAAATGTTTATAAAATATAAAATGTGGCCTAAATTTTTTTTTTTAAGTGTGGCCTAAAGCTAATGCTTTAGCTGCCTTATAAGAGGCACGGGCCTGAGTGGAAAGTTATTAAAACTACAGACCTTGGAGAGAAAATGAATACTGTAAATTGAATGTACGAGATGGAGACTCTTGAGAGGAAATAGCCTCGAGTAGAAGGAACCAGGTACTCCAGAGATGAAGCATGATCCTTCTCTTGTGAGCTTCTTGTTGAAGGAAGTTATGAACTTGAAAGTTGTGTTGAAATCGTTACTAGGAAGATCGTTTAGACAACAATCTATCTCTGGTGGGTTTTTGTTCCACTCTTTACATAACGCATAGATTGTATTAACGATCTCAGACATCGCCAAAAATGTGTTTTGTCCCGAAGAACAGCCCAAATCGGCAACTTTAATGCATTTAGGAAAGTCCAAGTTTGTCAGCATTTCTCTGGTGTTTTCTACCAAAACTGTTTTGGTCCTTGATAAAACTCTTTTCTGAAAACAATTAAAACAAATAAGTTTAAAGAAGTTTTAGTTAGAAAATTCTTGGGTGTCATATTTATATGCTCACACTTTGGATAAGTAATTACGTAACGGGTTGATTATTTTCTCTTTTAAATGATTATTCCAGTTTACTTTAATTTTTTTAATTGTAAAAAAAAAATAAAAACGAAAGAGAAAATTTCTCTTTGTTCATCTTTACGTTTACAATTTTACATAGCAAGTACTTTATAGAAAAGTAGAAACTATCGATCTTACATGCAAATGCAGAAAAAGTGAATAATATTTGACACCATTAAAAGAACAACATATATACCATATACATATAAAAGATGAAATATGAAAGTACCTGAAGAAGAGAATTGGTGGAGTAACTGTTGTCTCCATCTCCCCGGCTCATGCTTAGAGCACTCACAAAAGGGTACTTACTGCTTGTCTCTTTATCGTAACTATACTTCTCATCATCACTTTTGCAATCAGACCTGCATATAGATATCAAATCAACATACACAAGCGTAGCTATATATATCTGTGTGTGTGCTTTGAATTTGACTCGGAGTGAAAAACCTCGAGGAATGATTGGTGCGGATGAATATTGAATCCATTTTTCGCACTATTATGTTACTTCAAGCGAGTAAAAGACGTACGAGAGTATTATTACACATTATGTTGTTAAAAGAGCCTGCTAGCCTGCTGCACCTGCACAGTATAATTTATAGAGGTGGAAACTTGATATTTATTAATATAATCAACAGCAACATTTTTTTTGTCAACAACAGCAACATAAATCTAGGAAATAAAATCATCAACAAAAGGTTTATTAATTAAGCTATTTCCTTTTTAAAATTGTGTGGACCTCTATGTCTGTTGTACAAAACTTCCTAGTTAATTTTTTTTTAAAATGCATGGATATTATTTGGACAGAGTTGATTGACCCAGTGGTCAGTTTCCTGCGTTTATCGTGGCCCACTTTGGTTGTTCGAATTCTCATGTGATGTTTTCAAGAGTTGATCATGTACTCACTGCATGCTTACCGTCTGAGCTAGCGGCCATAAACTCTTTTTTTTTGTAACAGAATAGCGGCCATAAACTTCAGAATTAATGTTTAACTAGAGTTTTGACCCGCACACCCGTGCGGGTGCGTTTTTGATTTATATAACTTTTTCATTTTGTTTACACATAAACAAAATTATTTTAAAAAAAATTAGTTTCGTATATTGTGTTAGCAATGTTGGCGGATACTTTTTATTTGATTATTGTTTATATAAAAATAATTAACGATTTCATTTACAGTTTGTAACATATATATTGTATAAACTTTGTATATTATGTAAAGTGGTAAATGAAAAGCATTGCGAGAAAGAAATCATCTCTACCACTAACTTCAAGTGATTTTTTTTTACTGAAGTAAAAATATTCATTTTCTTTTGTTTATGACTCAAAGTCTACCTCATAAATTGCATTATTCGTTTTCCATAAAATAGATTAAATGGCTATTAATTAGGGGTGTTTAATCTGGTAAAACCGAACCAACTACAACCAAATCGACCGAAATATTGAAAATGGTTTGAATTTGGTAATACAAAATTTTCATTTTAAAAAAACCACAGTATATAAATATGATTTGGTATATAAACCGATCAAACCGATGAAATCGATCAATTAAAATATAGTAGTATAATTATATGTAAATTATATAAGATAGTTAAGGATATATACATAATTTATTTTATTGATATGATCTTCATAGTTAAAATATTGATTTTAGCAATTTAATATTTTAAGATAAAAGTTATGTTTTATTTCTATCAAATTAAATAAAACATAGTTTTTATCTTTTTGTTAACAAATATGTGTGCATATTTAATTATTTATAATATTATAGACTACTAATTTTCTATTTTTATTCTATAAAAACTATTATAATTATTAAATTAATATGCTTATTAATTATTTTAAATAGTAAAAGAAACAGAAAATAAGCTATTTGAAAGCTGAAATATCTTCATGTTATATAAAACCGATATTTAATCATATAAAGTAAAATTCATAAATATTTTAAAAAGATAAATAATTTTATGGTTTTTGGTGTAAAACTAAATAACCAAAAAACGACAGTATATAAACTGAAACAAACTAAAATAAATATGATTTTAATATGGTAGCTATTTTTTATAAACAAAAATACCAAAAAATCGGAAAATTGAAGTGATATCCAGATTGAATATTCCTACTATTAATGCTTAGATTATATGTCCCCTCATATCTGTTTAATACAGCCTTTTTCCAAAAGTAGTAGCAATGAATTATTCTGAGAGTAGTTTTGCTTTGGAGGTTAAAAAAAATATAAAACCTTAGAATGCTGCCTATTTTTGAGGTAAAGAATTGTTTCATTCATTTGGTAGTGTAGAAAATGAACTCTGCTATTTTAAAGGATATATTGACATAATTGTAAAATCATTTTGTATCAAGTGAATATTCTTGTTTTTGATTTTTCAAAACTCGTCTTTATAATAATTATCAAGGCTAGCACAATTTCTGGTTAGTTAAGAAAATATCTTGGAATCAAAAGATTGATATCTTTGTGTTTCATGCAAACAAAAAAGATATCTTTGTGTTTAGTGTGCTTGATGAAATTTATATAGTTGGCGTTAATCTAACTTAAATGAATGGGAGTGGTATTGGTTTTAGGAATATTTTGTGGAATAATAATGAATTAAGGACATTGATTGTTGGTTTAAATCAGTTACTTTCCAAATAAATAATACTAAATTAAATCAATTAACTTAATGGCATTCACTTGTAATTATAGAGGTGAACTAAGGTTATTTCTAAATTGTACTTCAATTTTAATAGATTAGATACATGTTTCCAAACACACTTAGTTTGTACTTTAGTTTTAATAATATAGACATAGTAATTATATTATTAACTATTAATAAAAAAAGTTAGTAACTATTAATTAAAAAAATGGACTCGGTAAAAGATTGGGCCTAAATTTTGTGTTAAAGTTAAGTCCAATATCCCGTTAGTTTAATGTTCTGGTCTATTTAGTAATACAACTAATTGACACAAAGCAATGCGAATGGGGACTATGTAATGTTTTGTCCGGTTCTGTTTCGAGATTAGAAAAAAGTAAGGTAGGTCAAATTTAAGTTGAAGGTTTATTAATCATATGAAACGACACTGTATTATTTCAATGGCATTCTTTGTAAATATTAAGGAAAAATTAGGGTTAAATACTAATTGTACTTCAGTTTTAATAGATTAGATATTTATGAGAAAATATATAAATATTATGGTCTACATTGGGATTGGAACTGTCATAGAGTAAGAGCCAAAGAAGGTCTAGTCTACATTAAGATCAGCGGCACGCGAAGAGAGACGAATAATGTGCCTATCTTCTTCTTCTTCATTTTTCTTTTTTTTTCTGTACGAAGAAATTTTAGCCATTTGAATTAGTTTTCTTTTAGTTCTTACCAAGAAACAAAATATCTCAAATGACTAATTCCTCATTGCCAATAAATTATGAGTTCGAATCCCCTATTTTACATAACTTTTTTTTGTGGATAAACGTCTAAAACCATGTAGTTTTGATAATTTATATATTAATACAATATACAAAATTTATATATGTAGTTTATTACGGATTGATTTTAATTTTGTAAAATTTTCCGGTTAACTTTGTAAAATTGATATGTACTTTTTTGACAAAATGAAGGTAACTTCGCCAGAAAATTATTTTTGAAGTTTTTTTGCGTAAAACCTTTGAATTATATAAAAATATAACTTATTTACTTTACTTAGCAAAAAAAACTGAATTATTGCTACAAACCTGTTTTCTTTACAAAAATTATGTACTAAATCAATAAATATATAGTGTTCCAAAACAAATCAATAATTATATTTGATTCATCAATATAATATCCAGAAAATAGTTATGCACACAGCACACAGAGATTAGTGATGAATCAAATATATTTTCTGGATATTAAAAAAAACTTTATAACAGATCAACTATCATTTCTTATAATGTGTGGATAAAAACACGCATAAAATTATTTCATAATTATTTGCAAGTTCAATTGACATTTTTGAAAATATTTTATATTTATTTTAAGACCGGCTTTGGATGTAACTAATGAGATATTAGTTTAGCTCCTATCTTTTTGAAAAACTGATGTGCATAATTTTATGATTTCCAAACTCTTAAAAAAGTTGTTAAAATTTACATTAAATTAATACTCATATTTTCTTATTCCCTATATCCGTCCTATACCAGACTGTCCGACCAGGTTAGAAGATGAATTGAAGAGACAAACCCTGAAGAAGGTTAGTGATGATTAATCTTAGGGCTGGGCGTTCGGGTACCCATTCGGGTTTCGGTTCAGTCCATTCAGGTTTCGGGTTTTCGGGGTTAAAGATTTTAGCCCCATTCGGATATTTCTAAATTTCGGTTGGGTTCGGTTCGGATCTTTGCGGGTTCGGTTCGGGTTCGGATAACCCATTTAAAATGTTTTTAAATTTTCAAAATTCATTATATACTTTAAATTTTCAAAATCTATAAGAAAGATAATATATTACATATAAATTTTCATAACATATATGTCAAAATACCTTAATTTAACATATAAATTGGTTTTCTTTTAATATTTGGATAAAGAATCAATAGATATTTAACTATTTCTGGTTTTTCAGTATACTTTAGCTATTTTAAACATTTACTTTGACTATTTGCATATATTTTTTGAGTATTTTGGAAAATTTAAAGGTATTTTATATACTTTTAATATTTTAAATATACATTATATATGAAAATAATGTATATATTTAAGTGTATAAATTTATTTCGGATACATTTGGGTACCCAAAATACTTCGGTTCGGATCGGGTTCGGTTTCGGTTCTTTAAATACCGAAATTTTGAACCCGTTCGGATATTTAATCAATTTCGGTTCGGATTCGGTGCTACTTTTTCGGATCGGGTTCGGTTCGGTTTTTCGGGTTCGGATTTTTTGCCCAGTCCTAATTAATCTTGATTCCATTGCTCGCACGATCAACTAATCTAGCTCAAGAAGTGGCTTTGTGTTTATAAGTAAGCTACACCCTCGCACACTTTATTTATAGACGTGGAACTTGATAAAAATATCTCATTGTGATACACAGTTTAAATAAAAGTATTT
Source organism: Raphanus sativus (assembly GCF_000801105.2). NCBI lineage: Eukaryota > Viridiplantae > Streptophyta > Magnoliopsida > Brassicales > Brassicaceae > Raphanus > Raphanus sativus. The sequence goes on along the minus strand of NC_079517.1, from coordinate 1,041,968 downwards.
TCCTTAAAATGTTGTGGACTTCTGTTTTTAGAAAATTTCTCACATGCTAAATATGCATAAATCAGTTATCTGTTTTTATCCCAAACGAACCATGTAATTCCAGCCACTCCATTTATATCAATATTCTAATATATATAATTCCTAGCTAAACAAGACAAGGACGGATGAATGAAACTCAATGATTTATATACCATGCATGACGATCAACAAATATCTTGTTACAATGCAAGTAAAATTCTGAACTAGTGAACTGGCAGGCCCGGCTTAAAATATATCTGGACCTGGACCTGGACCTTTTGTATACTCAAAATTTTACCATATTTAGAATTTATATTTATGAAATTCGATAAATTGGACCTTTAATGTTTAAAGAATATGTGAAATATATTGAACATCAGAAGTTGGAAGAATTTTAAGTAATAAAGTCTCTTCATGATCAATTTCAATATCCGAACACATTCTTACATGATTCATAGTTGGCCCAATAATATGGATTTGAAATTGCTAAATAATCTAGCTAGAAAGAGTATATTACAAAGTAGATAATATTATTGAATTATGAACCTTAAGCTTTAAAATTTGAAATATATTCCACATTGAAAATTGAGAAAAATGTAAATAATACTATATAGATGACTTCGATCAATCTACTTATTGCAATTAGTTTTGACTTGGGAGCAAATGATTTCATTAGAGTAGTATCAGACAAATTATTCCTTGATATAATATTTTGGTTATTTCCGAACCAATGAAACCACTAGAGTGACAGACGTCTTGTTCCTATAGCTGGCTTGCTGAGAAACATTGTGTGCATATTTTGCAAACAATGTATCGATATTAATGGCATCTTCAAAGTGAGCTACAAAAGCATCGTTTCAGTCGCTGCTCTCATGCAATTGGCCTCTTTTTCTCCTGGTTTAGCTCTATCTGATTGCAAGCTACCTTTTCGTTACTATGGCCAAGATCAAATGCATGTTTCTCTAAGTCGTTTATCATGAATGAACCCGCATCTCTAATCATTCGTATCACTTCTTCTTCGGTCGGATCATAAAATGGCATGTTAAACGAATTCACTTTTGATCCCTATACAAGGATCACGATGAAAACAAATCATTAAAGCCATCAACCATGCGCGAAATATTTTAAAATGTATTATCTTATGCAATTTACCTCGAAAACTATGTCGCAAAGAGAATAATGTGAGAACCATGCCTCCATTAGATACCATCTCTTCAGACCGTATTCTTAGAAATGTCGTAAAATCTTTTTGGATTTGATTCAAGTAAGCCTTGTATTCACTTAGAGGACTTGAACTTGTTATGTACACATTCGTCATCTTATTCTTCTCCAGTCCGTACGTCCGGAACCTTACACGTCCAAAGTTTCACTGTTATAAGCTTTGCACTTATAAATATTTTTAAATGTCAAAATTCTAATCTTAAATAAATAGAAATTTAGCACAAAAAAATGTCGTTAATAATATAACTAAGTACTTACTATAAAACCTTAGAGAGATAATGAATACTATAAATTGAATGTATAAAATGGAGACTCTTCCGATCGAGGGAAGAGCCTCATGTAAAAGGAACAGGAACTCCAGAGACGAAGCACGATCCTTCTCTCGTGAGCTTCTTATTGAATAATGCTATGAATTTGAAAGTTGTGTTGAAATCGTTCAGACAACAATCTATCCTCCTCGAAAGCCTTTTCAAAAAAAAAATCTATCCTCCGGTGGGGTTTGGTTACATTCTTGGCATAACGCATAGATTGTGCTGACGATCTCAGACACCGCCAAAAATGTGTGTTTCACCCGAAGAACATCCCAAATCGGCTACTTTAATTAATCTAGGGAATTCCAAGTTTGTGATCATCTCTTTGGTGTTTTTAACCAACATGGGCATGGCCATTGATAAAAAATTTCTCTGCAAAAATGTAAAACTAAGAAATTGGTAAAAAGAACATGTATGTTTAAAGTACATCAGTTTATGTATATGTGTTTAAAAACAACAGAAATATATAGAGAAAGATGAAAGAACCTGAAGAAGAGAACTGGTGGAGTAACTGTTGTCTCCATCTCCTCCGCTCATACTAAGAGCACTCACAAAAGAGTTTTCACTACTCTCTTCATCGCCATTAGACTTCTCATTATCATTCTTACAACCACAGCTGCATGTATAATATACACACGCGTTGAAGATGAATCGAACATTAAAATAAGAAGGATTGGCGCGGATGAAGATTTAATGTATATTTCTGCACTAATTGAAACGTTATCTTAAACTTTATAAAGAGATAATCATTACAGGTTGTAAACAAGGAGCTGCAACTATATTTCTAAGAAGGGGAGAACTTATGAAATATCATTATCAAGAAACAAAATATTTTTTGATGAAATATCTCGTATTTTTTATACGTGATATCTCCAATGTTCTTAAATGAGATTTCCTATACGCATCTACAGAAAAAATGATATTGGGATGTGAACTCTGTAATCGTTATTCTTAGAGTCATCTGGACTAATGCATTGTAAAAGGTTCTAGTCAAAGATAATGTTAATGGAAGGGTGCTGTGATCACTATCCCCATGATAGTGGGTCCGAACTCTCATACGAAATCAAACGAATATGTGATATACATTTAGATAAGTGGCACGCGAAAAGAGACGAACGATGTGTTAGTAATGTTCACGTGGAAATATTAATTTCTCCGCTATCGAATAAATTTTACTAGCAAATTGAATTAGTTTTTTTTTTCTTTTTACCAAAAACAATATCTCCAAATTCCAAACGACTTATTTGCATAAAATCCTTTGAATTATAGAAAATATATATTTGATAAGAAACATTGCTAAAAGAATAGTGTTGATTTTTCTTGAAACAAATATATTTGTTGGTTTATCTAAAAAGTATTAGACACAAAGTATCCATATCGGTAGTTCGAAAAAATCCTTAGTAATATATAAAGTGGATGTGCCACTCCAGTTATAACCAATTAATTTTAAGTGTGAAGTTCATCTAGCTTAACATGGTATCAGAGCCCGATCCACATCGATCTGGCGTAAAGTTGGTCCATCGATCTTTGTCCGAGTATTCCGAGATTGACGCTCAGAAAACCATCATCTCGAGGAGACGTATTAAACACAAAGTGTCCAACATTAGTAGTTGGAAAAGATTCTTAATAATATATAAGATAAATATGCCATTCCAGTTATAACCAATTGATTTTAACTGTGAAGCTCATTTATCTTAACACTAAAAAATTAAAAACAAGAAAATATGTTTACAATTTTGATCTGAAATACCATTATCATCAAATAACAATTCAATTTTTGATAAATTATTCAGAAATTTCACACCTACATATGATTGATCTTAAACAACTGAATAACATATGACCTATTGATTGATTTTTTTAAAAAATGTTTGAACAGAAAGAAAAAAAGAACAGAAAATTATTTCATGGTTATTTGCAAGATCAGTTGACTAACTTTACCATTACCGACTGTTGGACCAAAATAGAAGACGAATTGAAGAGACAAACCTCGAATAAGGATTGGTGTTGATGAATCTTGAATCCATTGCACGCACTTCATTTTATGCTAGATCAAGAAATGAAATCAAAGACATAGCTATTACTCGTTATGTTGTATAAAAAGGCTACGTCCTTGCACACATTATTTATAGAGGTGGAACTTGATGAAATATATATATATATATAATATATATATTGATAACTGTGAAGATTCCAAATGTTTTTTAGTTTCAAAGACTAATCTCATGAGATCCAAAATACCGTGTATTATTGCTATTTAAGATAGTTTGGATAGTCAAAGAGACTCGAATCCAGGGTGGTATCACAAAGGTAAAACATTTACTATTAAAACATGACAACTTGGTTAACTTGATAAAATATTAAAATATTAAAATATCTCTTTAAATACACATAGTAAGGTTGTGTTATTTTCTCTAATTTCCCACATGTTACATGTCCCAAATGGACCACATCTCTAAGAATTATTTCCAGTCACGTAAAATCGAATGATTTATATGGATTTCTTTTAGTATATGGATTTGTTATATTTCTCAAAACACAATACGAAATGCATTATGTAGGTCTTAATTAAGTTGTCTTATTGGTGGTGATTAAGCAGTAGTGCAAAAATGTTGATTTTCTTTTGTGTTCTGGTTCACCATTGATACAAAATATTATTTTGATATTGGAATTTTCAAAGATTTAACATCTGGAATTTTTGGCGTAATAAGAAGGGGTTATTTTTATTTTTATATGATTTTTCGGTGATTTGTATTTGATGTAGCCCTGGCAGATCACATCACACGACTCACATAATAGACTCTACTTCCGAATCAATGAAACAACTAGACTGACAGACGTTATGTTCTTGCAGCTAGCATGCTGCGACACATGATGTGCATATTTTTCAAACAATGTATCGATATCAATGGCATCTCCAAAGTGGGCCACAAGAATCGTTTCAGTCACTGCTCTTATGCAATTGGCTTCTTTTTCCCCTGCTTTGGGTCTATCTGATTGCAAGCCATAATCTTCGTTACTAAGGCCGAGATCAAATAAATGTGCCTCCAAGTCGTTTACCGTGAATGAACCCTCATTTCTAATAATTTCTTTCACCTCTTCTTCGTTCGGATCATAAAACGGTACTTTGAATGAATTCACCTTTGATGCACTCACAAGACCCTATACAAAAGATCATGATAACAATTAAAAAGTAATTAAATATCAATAAAATCTAATGATTTTATTACCTCGAATACTAGGTCACAGAGAGAATCAGATAACAATGACAACCAATGACAACAGTCCCTATATTGCGGGTCATCAAGAGTCTTTCTGCCGATTAATGTGAGAACCATGCGTCCATTAGATACCATCTCTTCAGACCGCATCCTTAGAAATGTCATAAAATCTTTTTGGAATTGATTCAAGTAAGCCTTGTATTCACTTAGAGGACTTGAACTTGTTATGTACAGACTCATCTTGTTCTTCTCCAGTCCGTCCGGAACCTTATAAGACCAAAATTGCATTGTTATAATTCTCGTACTTATGAAGAATTTTGAATGTCTATAAGTAGAAAATTAGAACTAAGTACTTATAATACCTCAGAGAGGTAATGAAGACTGTAATTTGAATGAACAAAATGGAGACTCTTGCGAGGAAAGAGCCTTGAGTAAAAGGAACCAGGTACTCCAGAGATAAAGCATGGTATTTTGCTTGTGAGCTTATCGTTGAAGAAGGTTAGGAACTTGAACGTCGTGTTGAAATCGTTATTAGGGAGATCATTTAGACAACAATCTATCTCTGGCGGGTTTTGGTTCCATTTTTGACACAATACATTGATTGCGTTAACGATTTCAGACATCACCAAGAATGTGTTTTGTCCCGAAGAACAGCCCAAATCAGCTAGTTTAATGCATTTAGGAAAGTCCAAGTCTGTCATCATTTCTTTAGTGTTTTTAATCAGGATGGGCTTGGTCATTAATAAAACTCTTCTCTGCAGAAAACCAAGAACGCAAATTACTTAGCAAATATGTGTGTTTTTAATAAAACTTTTAAGGGAATATGAGTTGAAAACCCAACTAATCCCACTAAGTGGGACAATATATAACGACGATTAGTCTGTCCCCGAATTTTCTAGTGAGGACTAGTAGCAACTTAATTCATAGAAAGATTCGAACCTATAACTAATGCGTTTATGCCATTTAGCAAATATGTTGAACTCTAAATAGTTTGAGTATAGAATATAATATTAGTTTGTGTATACATTAGTTTGTGTATGCATGTCCCACAAAAAGAAAAATAAATATATAGAAGATGAAAGAACCTGAAGAAGAGAGTTGGTGGAGTAGCTATTGTGTCCATCTCCTCCACGCATACTTAAAATCCTCACAAAAGGGTATTGACTACTCTCATCACCGCCATTATTCATTTCATGTTCACTCTTGCCATCACACCTGCATCGATCGTATGCATAGACAAATAGATAGTTAAATACATACATCTATGTATAATTAGCATATACAATCATGTGACGTGAATATGAATAGGTGGGAAGAACCTTGAGGAAGAATTCGTACGGATGAATCTTGAATTCATTTCGCGAACTATTCAAGCAAATAATTAAAGTGAGAACTATAACAATATGATATGTTTTCTGAGAGAGGCTACCCCTCATTCACCTACTTTATATAAGTCGGACATGTTTTCAATGTGAAACACACTAAGATCTGATTGGCAAAGTAGATGATAAAGCAATAGCACTATGCTAGAAGTTGTATGCTTTTGCCAAATTGTTTAATAGATTGATTAGTAGAGTAGTATGAACATGCTATTTAAAATTATTATAAAAATTAGTATATAATATATATATCTTTTTATTTTATAATATTAATAATATATAAGATATATAATTAATTTATATTATTTACTAATATCAAAAATTATGTTTATATCGAAAATTTTATTTTAAAATTAAAATATCTATTTTAAAAGTAATATTTCACATTTAAAATATAATATAATTTATATAATTAAATTATATTTTAATGTGAAATACTATTTAAAAAATATATTTATATTGTAAATTTATTTAGAAATCAAAATTTCATTTTCTGGATATATATATTTTCTTAAATTTATAAATTGTAAATGCAAATGTTCTTCCAAAAATTTAATATGAGAACATTTGTCAGAGATCATTTGGAGAAAATTAGCATTTAGTAAATGTTTTTCTAACAAATGTTGATTGAATAATGTAGAACATAATGCTAATGTTAATGTTCTACCAATCAAGACCTAGTTGTTACGACATAAAACTACATACTTTTAAAAATTTAGTGACAAAATAATTAATTTAATGGATAAAATTACTAAAAATCTATATAGAAATATAAAATTATATATTTTATATACATGTATATGCATATGTATATCACAGGATCAGATCTCTGTTTTCTAAAAATGATTATCTGTGTTTTACTCCGTATTTGATGAATATTGAATTCTATTATTTGTTTCGATTCGTAAAGTTACGGATATTCGAATTTTTAATTTTTAATCGAAACGAATAACAAAATCAAATTAAATTTTACGGATATTTTACCCACCACTACAAGTGTGTAGAGATTTCTGAGAATGAATGTTACAGTATAATCAATAATTTAGAAGAACAAGAAAAATTTCTCTTCAAAAAAAAAAATATCTGCTTTTTATATTTTTATCTTGAACCGTAATATATTAGATTATGCATATCATAATCTAATAGTAGGGACCATTTAAACCTGTTCTACACTTTCGATTTTTATTTTGCTACTTGTTGCCTTCTATATATATTTTTGCAATGGTGTATATATATTTGTATTCTTGTCAATTAGTTTTAGGTATAGCTTGATTGTGTATATATATTTGTATTCTTGTCAAACCGAATCAAACTTTTTTTTTAATTATACATGAGTATTCTTGCCTTTATAAGAATGGGTCCAGACTAGCCACGTATTAGTAATCTACGTTTTCAGTCAACGTGTCGGTTCTATATTTCTGGCGATGCCAAAATATTAATTCTCCATTAGTCGGAAAGCGAATCCTGGTGACTTCACCATATTGGTTTCTGCCTTCAAATTAATCATCATATTGAATTTTGCCTTCAGGTTAATCACTACCAGACCACAAAATCTGGTTAGGAAATTAAATTGATGATCTCTTAAATTTTTCCGTTAAATAATCTGAGAATTTTATTCACTAGACCAGCTTTTTGTTGGTGATCTGTTATAGTATTCTTTTAACACGATCTGTTGTAGTATTATAATTGTAATTATAGTATTATAGTGGGATTCTAAAATTTGTTTTAGTTATATATATATTTTTTTAGTCATGTTTAAAATATTACTAGATTTTGATTCATACATATATTACTTTAAAAGCACAAATTTATTTTCTTCTTAAAAAATCTTCTAAATTTTAACATTATTTTGTGTTTTTTTTTGTATTTTATGGAAAAATTAAATTATCAGTTTTAGTAATATAGATTCCACCTCTATGATATTCTTATTCGGATTATAATTTTTTTTTTTTTGGAAAAGGGCTTTTTATTAAATTCGGATTATAAATTGACTATGGTAATAATTACATAATGAAATTAGAGCCAAATCGTATATGCTAAACATTATGCAGAATCCATGCATCTTTAATATATTAACGATTTTTAATATGTTAGTACAAAAAATATTAAAAGTTGCTCGTATTTGTCGAACTCGAACTTTTTCGGTGGTGATGCATGCGAAGCGGTGAGAGGAAGAGAAATAACGGTAGGATAACTTTTTTTGATCATTTGATCAGATGGTTGTCTCTGAGGAGCGGTGGTTCCCGTAACACTGTCTTCGCTGGCTTTTGACTCCAGCAAGTGGTGTCCTCTTTACTTTATTCGCCTGCTTACCACCGGAGTTCTCCCGGTGCCATTCCAATCAACGCCTCTAGTTCTCCTCGGCTGATTTTGGTTGGGAACTGTTCGTCTTGAACAGGTTCTCTGAGTATGGCTTCTCTGAGCTCCGTCGTGTATCTTTGAAGTACATCAATTTATGTATGTCTTAAAAAGGAACATCTTAATATATAAAGAAGATGGAAGAATATCTTAATTTATGTATGTCCATCTCCTCCGCTCATACGAAGAGCACTCACAAAAGAGAATTCACAACTCCTATCTTCATCGCCATTAGACTTCTCATTATCACTCATACAATCACAGCTGCATGTATAATATATACACGCATTGCATGAATCGAACATTAAAAGAAGAAGGATCGGTGCGGATGAATAATTGATGTATATCTTTGCACTAATTAATACGTTATCTTAAGACTTATAAATAGATAATTATTACATTTTAATGTAGTAAAAAGGAGCTGTAACTATATTTTATAGTAGGGGGAAACTTTTCTATAAAGTATCATCATCAAGAAACAAAATAATTTTGTGATGAAATATCTCGTGTTTTTATACGTGATATCTTCATGTTCTTTAATTGAGATTTCCTGTACGTATCTACAGAAAAAAAGAAACTGGGATATGAACTCTTTAATCGTTTGTTCTTAGAGTTATCTGGCCTAATGCATTAATTAGAAAGCTTCTGGACAAAGATAATTTTGAAGATGTATGGGAAGACGATGCTGTAGCAGAGCTGAAGTAGTTCATGAAGTGTGACATGAACTACTACATCAGAAAGGTGGTTCGTGAAAAGCACGTATCAAGACCGATGCATTAAAAGAAGACTTAATGAAGAGCGACATTAAAGGAAGACTTGAAGAAGAAGCAATCGATCTAAAGAGAAAAGGAAGATTGGCTTATTCGCTGAAGTAGAAGAAATGGAAAGTTTCCATTGGGTAGATAGATTAGATCTAGGGCTTCCTCAAAGATATATAAAGGAAGCGTTGGCACTGTGTTGCCGTTTAACACACAGGGAGAGCTTTTAGCAATAGAGAGTTTTGTACGTCCTAAGAAGGAGAAGCAGAGCATCTAGGGGTTAAGAGCTTAGGTGGTTCAGAGTCTGTCTTAGATCTCTGAACGAGTTGACTAGCAAACAAGTCGAGGTTTGTCTTGAGCTTGGTTGATTTATTGCTTTTAAGAAGAACGTGTAAGAGCTTTTGAAAGAATAAATATAGTCGTATTTCTTGGAATTGAATAACCATGTACTAATGTGTGTTCTACATAGCGTAGCTTACTTATCTTACATTAACAATTGGTATCAGAGCAGGTATCTGTGCTTTGTTTATTTAAACAGGTAGATCCTGCGGAGTAAGATGGATAGCTATCGCGAGTTGGTGATAAGTTCCAAGGTGATCCTTGAAGTAGGAAACTATGGATTCTGGAAGGCGCGCATGAAGGCTACAATCAAGGGTATTGACCCATTAGCGTGGAAGGCTGTGGAATCTGGTTGGAAATCACCTGTTGCAAGAGCCGAGGATGGGACAGACGTTCCAAAACTGGAGGAGCTTTGGACTGATGATGAGAACAAGATGGCTAAGTTCAATGCTCGTGCACTAACTGTCATACATTGCAGTGTAGCGAGGAAGCAGTTTGAACTAATTCAAGGATGCGAGGCAGCAAAGGATGCATGGGATATTCTGCAGAAGCATTTTGAAGGAACCTCAAAAGTTTAGAGTTCTAGAAAGGATATGCTTGCAACAAGATTTGAAGAGCTAAAGATGGAAGAGAATGAATCGGTTGGAGATTTCAGCTCAAAGATTAGCTCACTGGCACAAGAAGCACTGACGCTTGGGAAGAAATACAAAGAGAAGAAACTTGTGAAAAAGTTCCTGAGGTGCTTGCCGTCTAAGTTCATGGCATACAAAGCAGCTATGACCGTCTCCTGTAACACTGACGAGATGACATTTGATGAAGTGGTTGGAATGTTACAAGCTCATGAGATGGAAGTGGCTGGTGTGTCTGGTGGAATGAAGGAAAAAGGAATTGCGCTTGCATCAGTTGAAAATGAGCATATGGATGATAACGACCCTGTGAGTCTTCTGGTCAGAAGGTTTGATAGAGCTCTACGAAAAGTGGAAAATGGGCAGAAGAAGTTTGGCCAAGGTAGGAAGACGTCTGAACCAGAGAAGAACTACAGGAAGAATGATGCTAAGTGCTATGAATGCAAGGGGTATGGTCACTTTCGAACTGAATGTCCCACAGTGAAAAGAAGAGAGATTCAGTGCCATAACTGCAAGGGATATGGACACACTCAAGCTGAATGCGAGTCGGATGGTAGGAGAAAACCAGAAAAATCCATGATAGGAATCAATGACAGCGAGTCCGACAGCGAAAGTGAAGAGGAAGTGAACAACTTTGTGGCGTTTCTAGGAATCGTGGAGTGTGACTCAGGATCTGAGAGTGATGCTGAACAAGAAAATGACTTAGATGAAAGCTACAAGGAAGTTCGAGAGACGCTAGTGAAGCTGGGAACGGAGAATTTGGCATTGGCTAAAGAGAAGGCACGACTGGAAGTTGAAGTACAAGTGTTGAAGGATGACCTCAACAGAGAAGCTGAGTTGGCTAAGGAAAGTGTGAATCTGATCAAAGAAAAATTGGTTCTGTCTAAGCAAGCAGACGAGCTCAGAGAAGAGTTACTGGCTGAAAGAAAGAAAGCAGCTGATCTTCAAGCTGAATTAGATCAGCAATATCGGAAGATTAAGATGCTCACGGGAACCAAGCAACTTGACAAGATTCTGAGCAGTGGAAGAACTGAAAACTCATTGATGGGACTTGGTTACACTGGAAGACAGAGTAGCTCAACAGGTACAACGCGTTTTGTGTCTGGAGGTTTTGCGCATGCTGAAGAAACTAAGACACAAACTACTCCAGCTCAGATGAGTGGGTGTTTCTTCTGTGGGAAGTTTGGTCATTACAAGAGGTATTGCTACAAGTATCTGGAACGGGTCAAACAAGTATGGAGACAACACAAGTTTTGGAGAATAGGGAAGACTTCTCGAGGATGGATGAAGTAAACCGACTTGTATCCTAAGATAGTGACTGAGCCAAGAAGTACCATCCGATTTAACATGGCGCGAGTGTCAAGTGATTCTGAATCTGAGGAACCATGGTACTTCGACAGTGGATGCTCTAGACACATGACGGGAAACATTGAGTATCTAGACAAAGTGTCAAAGGTAAAAGGAGGAAAGGTAACCTTTGGAGATGGAGGCTGTGGTGTCATTCAAGGCAAAGGTACAACGTGTAACTCAGAAGTACCTAAATTGGTGAATGTCTACTTTGTCAAAGGATTAAAGGCTAATTTGATCAGCGTGAGTCAACTGTGTGATGACGGACTTACGGTGTGCTTCTCAGCAATTGATTGCCGTGCCATAAATCAACATGGTGTAACAGTGCTACAAGGTGTGAGATCTGGCAATAACTGCTACATGTGGAAAAAGAAGGTTAAGTGCTTGTCAGCTCAAGGGAATATTGATCTATGGCACAGACGTTTGGGACATATGAACTTCAGGAATCTAACGAATCTAGTATGCAACGACTTGGTTCGAGGAGTACCCAAACTCAAGATCGATGACAAGATTGTGTGCGGTGCATGCAATGAGGGGAAGCAAGTCAAGATACAACACAAAAAGGTACCAGATGTTCAGGCAAAGGCACTATTGGATCTAGTTCACATGGATCTCATGGGACCTATGCAAACCGAGAGTATCGGAGGAAAGAAGTACGTGTTTGTACTAGTGGATGACTACACCAGGTTCACTTGGGTACGTTTTCTCAGGGAAAAGTCAGAAGTGTCTGAGAGTTTCAAAATCTGGGCGCTTCAACTCATAAATGAAAAGGGAGGAATCAAGAAGATAAGAAGTGATCATGGAGGAGAATTCGAGAATGAACCCATGACTACCTTTCTTGAATCAAGAGGAATAGCTCACCTGTTTGCAGCACCTTGGACACCTCAGCAAAATGGAGTGGTTGAACGAAAGAATAGAACTCTACAGGAAATGGGAAGAGCAATGCTCCATGGAAACAAGATAGCCAAGAGGTTCTGGGCTGAAGCACTCAGCACGGCGTGTTACACAATCAACCGTGTGTATGTCAGAAAAGGGACAACAAAGACACCGTATGAGATGTGGACAGGCAAAACTCCTAATCTTAGTTACTTTCATGTTTTTGGATGCAGGTGCTACATACTAAATGACAAGGACTACCTTGGGAAGTTTGACTCAAGAAGTGATGAAGGATTTTTTCTGGGTTATGCACAGTCTAGTTCAGCATACCGAGTTTACAACAAGCGGACAGAATCAATTAAAGAATCAGTTAATGTTGTAATTGATGATCTGTCTGTGGTTGTAGGTGATGACATGGGATCAGATGAAGAAGAAGAAGGTGGATCATCCGTAGCTGCAACTGAAGTCATTGAGGAAGGTCCGATCTCAGATACGGTACCGCAACCAGTGATTCAGCAAGTCCATCGCAATCATTCGAAGTCTGATGTGATTGGAGGGATTGAAGAAGGACGAAAGACGCGTGGAAAGGTGATCAACTTTAAAGAAATGGTGCAGTTCGCATGTTTCGTTTCATCAATAGAACCTAAGACACACACTGAAGCACTACGTGATGAATATTGGATTGTCGCAATGGAGGAAGAACTTGAGCAATTCACCAGGAACGATGTGTGGGAACTGGTTGCTAGACCTAAAGGAGTAAACGTGGTTGGCACTAAATGGATCTTCAAGAACAAGACTGATGAGCATGGAGAAGTAGTTCGTAACAAGGCAAGGCTTGTAGCTCAAGGATACTCACAGATTGAAGGAGTAGACTTTGAAGAAACCTTTGCCCCAGTTGCAAGATTGGAATCCATTCGGTTGTTTTTGGGAATGACATGCATTCTGAACTTCAAAGTGCATCAAATGGATGTGAAAAGTGCCTTCCTCAATGGAGTTCTTCAGGAGGAAGTCTATGTTGAGCAGCCAAAAGGATTTGAGGACCCAGTGCATCATGATTATGTGTACCGACTGAAGAAAGCACTATATGGATTGAAGCAAGCACCGCGTGCATGGTATGAACGACTCACAAGGTTTCTGTTAGAAGCGGAGTACATCAGAGGGAGTATAGACAAGACGCTGTTCTTCAAGGAAGTTGGAAAAGAGATAATCATTGTTCAAATCTATGTGGATGACATTATCTTTGGAGGCACGTCACAGAAGCTGGTGGATGAGTTTGTTCAGAATATGACTCAAGAGTTTGAGATGAGCATGTGTGGTGAACTGAAGTACTTTCTTGGACTTCAAGTGTCTCAGTCAGAGAAAGGTGTCTTCATCTCTCAGAGTGCATACGCTAACAGTTTTGTAAAGCGATTTGGTATGGAGAACTCCAAAGTTTCTAAGACACCCATGAGCACATCACTGAAGCTGGCACGAGATGAAGCATGAGAAGATGTGGATGTCAAGCTTTATCGAGGGATGATTGGCAGTCTATTGTACTTAACTGCAAGTCGACCAGATTTGTCATTCAGTGTTGGTGTGTGTGCACGATATCAAGCTAAGCCAAAGGTATCACACCTGAATGCAGTAAAGAGGATCATCAAGTACGTCAAAGGAACAGAGAGCTTGGGCGTGTATTACTCGAAGAATTCCAACAAGAACTTGGTGGGATACTGTGATGCTGATTGGGCAGGATGTGCTGATGATAGAAAGAGTACCAGTGGAGGATGTTTCTTTCTTGGGAACAATCTTATCTCGTGGCTGAGCAAGAAGCAGAACTCTGTATCACTCTCTACGGCGGAAGCAGAATATATTGCCATGGGTAGCTGTTGCTCACAACTTATCTGGATGAAGCAGATGTCAGCTGATTATGGAATGCAATCAGGTCCCTTTCTTGTGTATTGTGACAACAAAAGTGCAATTGACATCTCGAGGAATCCGGTCCAACATTCAAGGACGAAGCACATTGACATAAGGCACCACTTCATCAGAGAATTAGTTGAAGACAATCAGGTAGTAATCGAACATGTAGTTACTGACTTGCAATTGGCTGATATATTCACTAAATCTCTTGAATTTAATCGATTTATCACATTAAGAAATGCAATTGGTGTGTGTGACCTTGATTGTTGAGTCAAGTTGTGCAGAGAGTAGTGCATGTGCTGATTCGGGATGTACATATGATTCAGATTGGTTTTGGAACCCGAGAACGCTGTGGAAAAGAGCTGCTTGATATGCCGTCAATGTTGTAATGGTACAGGTTTCACGTCAATCTGTGGCCCCCCCCCTCTCAATAAAAAGAGCCAGCAATGATACAGAAAGATGCTCAGAAAATAAAAAAAAAAGGTTTTGATAGATTCATGATGGGAAATAACAGGGGTTTCACAGCACGAGAATAAAGAATGAAAACCGGCATCATTGATGAAGGCATATCAATGTGAAAGCTAGCCATAAAAAGACAATCGGCTGCACCAGAATATAAGATCTAGGAATAGTTATATGTGCAGCTTGATTCAAGCACTGAGGCAACTCGTGAAGCACTTCACACAAATGGTAACTAAACTGAATTGATCTAATGCTTTATAGTAATCTTGATTCAGCCAATTGTGAGTTGTGACTTGTGTTTTATTACTATCTTGAAAGTCTGATGATACATTAATAATTCACGAATGTGCCTAATGCTTGTGTGTTTGGATGAGAGAAATTAAATGTTGTAGGCATGCAAAGGAGAGGATAAAAAGTCAGGGACCAGATCTGCAATATCAGAAAAAGTTGATTCAGTTTTATTCCGTTAAGGGAAGTAGTGGGGAACAAGCCCTAGAAAATCTCCATCGTGCTTAAGAAGCTCAATCTCGCAGCCTCTCTTCATCTCTCACACGATTCTCATACAGAAACCGACATCTATCATGGTGAAAGCAAAGAAAGCAGCTCAACAAGCCGAATCATCCAAGGGAGAGGCACATGCAGCGCCTGAAGAAAGTCGGAGGTCACTCACTGACGGCGAACCTGAATCGCCTCCGCCGAGAAACGATATGCCCGTTTCTGATGTACTCCCTGAGGTTACTGAGGAGCTTGACTCGTTCAACACCGCGAATGAGAAAGCTGCTTCAGAAGATAGCGATGAAAGAACTCCGGGTATTGGGGAAGAGCCATCAGCGAAAGTGCCTGAAGCAGATCCGCAACCGCAAATTGGATCCTCTAATGCTGACATTCAAGATGTTCCGGTCACTGATAAATCGTCGGAAGAGAAGGATGAGTCTGCTTTACAGCTGGTGGTCGTTGAAGATGAGAAGGAACAGAGTGGAGCCGAGGCTGAATCAGGCAAGACGGGTGATGATGGACCCAAAGATGATGAAGCTTCACAGAAGGAAGTGAGAAAGAAACGAGTGCTGCAGCGATTAGGGTTGCGTTCTGCAAACAGAGGAAGACAGGGGAGTCTAGTACACCGACTCAATCTCAGTTTCTCACACCAGGAGATGCAGCCAAGTCTCCATATTTGGCTAAGGAAGCAGGAGCCTCACCTCAGTTGAGATCGAGAAGGTCTGGTGACAAAAGTGCTGAACCAATGCCTCCTCTCATCAAGAAAAGGTATGATCAGTTTCTTAAGCGTAAAGTACTTGCTGAGCGTTCGGTCGATATGAAGGAAGCTGATCAGTGGGGTTACTTGGCGGTTATCAAGAAAGGATCTATGGAATCAACTGTCTCGAGTCTTGCTGTGTATGTTGAGCAAGTTGTAGCTGAGTTCTATGCAGGTCTGCCGAGTACTAAAGCTGAAGCAGATGTTGATGAAGTAGTTGTTTCCGTGAGAGGACAAGAGTACAAGTTCTCACCTGCGCTCATCAACAACGCCATAGATTGGGAACCACTTACTGAGGAAGAAGAGGAGGAAGACACAACTTTGGATGATATCTCAGTAACTGAGTTGGCTTCATTCATCACTGGAGATACGAGGACAGAATGGGACGGTCTCACTACAGCGGATCTTACTCCGTGCTACGGTGCCTTGATGATCATAGCTGCATACAACTGGATTCCTTCTACTCACAAGACTTATGTCTCACTTGAGAGGGCAAGGCTGATCTACAAGATGGCTCATGGAGTCCGTGTTGATTTGGGTAAGATGATGTTCAGACAGATTCTCAATCTTGGAGTGATTCAGGTCAATGATGCACGTTGGTTGATCTTCCCTCGCTTGATCATGGCACTCCTCCAAAGCCAGCATGCAGTTACATCTTACCCCAGTGACAAGCTCCAACGTCCGGTTCCCTACAAGAAGGATAAACGAGTGGGCGAGATCTATGAGCAGAGAATAGCGAAAGGAAAGGGACCAGCTAAAGCTGAACCAAAGAGAAGCTCTGCCAGGACAACCCGTCAGTCATCTCCTGCTCCGATTCCTGCTCCACGAACTGCTACACCAAGCTCCAGGACTGCACCACGTCGTGTATCTCTGTATGAAGTTGGATCAGTTGCCATCCCTCGAGGACCACTCAGCCGGGTTGATTTGCAAGTGGCACTACAGGACACAACACGAGCCCTTCAAGCGCTAGCTGAGATAGTTCAGGATCTTCAGAGCGCTGTAGCAGGTTAGTATCCCTATCCTTATGAATATGTGAGGTATTTTTCTTGGTGTTTTTAATCCGTGTGCTCACAAGCAGGGGGAGAAAAAGAAGACTAGGATGTAGAAGACCAAGATTGTGGGGGAGCTGTGTTCTGTTGCTTTGTTTTTTATGTCTATGTTATTTCAATTGCACCACTTGTTGCAATTCCTTGTTATCCATGTTCTCAGACTGGCTAAGATTATGGGGGAGCATTTGCATATGCTATCTTTTGATATTATGTATTAATTTGCTTGAACCCGTTTTTAGGATAATATAAGTATGTTCTTAATTGTCTTGAGTTGGTTGAATTAACGTTTAGACATATATACTGGTGCTGTTGTGTGTGGTTTGTTCTTGTCTTCTATCTCAGGTACTTGTGAGACGACGAATTAAAAAGGGGGAGATTGAAG